>NC_041386.1:155156359-155237286 GCF_002162155.2 Triticum dicoccoides | reverse complement strand
GTAGGGTTCCGGTAACCCTCCGGCTCTCCGGTTTTCTCCGAAATCACCCGGAACACTTCCGGTGTCCGAATATAGCCGTCCAATATATCAATCTTTATGTCTCGACCATTTCGAGACTCCTCGTTATGTCCGTGATCACATCCGGGACTCCGAACTAACTTCGGTACATCAAAACTCATAAACTCATAATATAACTATCATCGAAACCTTAAGCGTGCGGACCCTACGGGTTCGAGAACAATGTAGACATGACCGAGACACGTCTCCGGTCAATAACCAATAGCGGAACCTGGATGCTCATATTGGCTCCTACATATTCTACGAAGATCTTTATCGGTCAGACCGCATAACAACATACATTGTTCCCTTTGTCATCAGTTTGTTACTTGCCCGAGATTCGATCATCGGTATCTCAATACCTAGTTCAATCTCGTTACCGGCAAGTCTCTTTACTCGTTTTGTAATACATCATCTCGCAACTAACTCATTAGTTGCAATGCTTGCAAGGCTTATGTGATGTGCATTACTGAGAGGGCCCAGAGATACCTCTCCGACAATCGGAGTGACAAATCCTAATCTCAAAATACGCCAACCCAACATGTACCTTTGGAGACACCTGTAGAGCACCTTTATAATCACCCATTTACGTTGTGACATTTGGTAGCACACAAAGTGTTCCTCCGACAAACGGGAGTTGCATAATCTCATAGTCATAGGAACATGTATAAGTCATGAAGAAAGCAATAGCAACATACTAAACGATCGGGTGCTAAGCTAATGGAATGGGTCATGTCAATCAGATCATTCACCTAATGATGTGATCCCGTTAATCAAATAACAACTCCTTGTTCATGGTTAGGAAACATAACCATCTTTGATTAACGAGCTAGTCAAGTAGAGGCATACTAGTGACACTCTGTTTGTCTATGTATTCACACATGTATTATGTTTCCGGTTAATACAATTCTAGCATGAATAATAAACATTTATCATGATATAAGGAAATAAATAGTAACTTTACTATTGCCTCTAGGGCATATTTCCTTCATCTTCTTCGAGTGTGTCTTCCGGGCCTCGATCGTGCTCAAGTTCATCCATCTAGACATAGTCGACAGATCTCCAACGTAGCTTCCTGTCGTCTCCTTGGGAGGGACGACGAGGTTAGGGTTTCTCGTCATGTAACGATATTTGGTGTATAAGTGCTTCAGATCTATTCAAGGGTTCAACGACGACGACTACGGCTCTAGGGCTCTGTTCCATAGGGGCACGTGCACAAAGACTTTTCAGCTGTCATCGACAAGATAAAGCCAACTCCTATAGGGGAGCAGCGATCACGGCGCATTGGCAGCTCGTCCTGACGGCAGTAGTAGTCGTTTGGTGGACTCAGAATCTCGATGTAATCTAGTAAATACACTGTGCTCCTTAATTTGCAAGTCCTCAAAATCATTTGATGTCTCTGATGTGAAAAACCCAATTTTGACTAGGTTCACAATTGTTCAAGGAGCTCTCCTAATTTTGGTTCTCTCTCATTTGATTGATGTGTTCAATTTTGGATTTGGTTCGCTAACTACCGGCCTATAAAAAACAAATTAATCTCGCACACTCTCTCATGATCTAAAGAAAAGAAACGCCAACATGTGATGTTGTAGTATCAATATAGTATATGCAGTTAGTACATAGAAAATCTTCTCACATAAATATGAGTTGATTAGCATATAACGCACAATCACACCGTGAAATACCCGCCAAAACATCCCATTTGTAAATAAAAAAACACTGCATCTTTTCTCTCACTCACCAAACCAAATACTCCTCCAATTTAAAAATATAAGGGGTATTATTTTATGAAAGGTCAAATTTCCTTAACATTAACCAATTTTAGAGCAAAAATTTGACATCCACAATACTAAATAATTAAAATATGAGAATTCATTTCATGATGGATCTATTGATATGGATTTGATATTTTGGATATTGATATGTTTCTCTATAAATTTGGTCAAACCTAAAGAGGTTTGACTTTTCAAAAAACTAATACACCTTATATTTTAAAACATTATAAAATTATTTTAAAAATCCAACAACACCAAAGGCGCAGTAAAGCGCGTCCATGCTTCCTATTTTTTAAGGTCCCACAATCAATTGAGGTCTTGAATTTGGAATAGGGTCATTCGATTTTGACAATTTCCGTGCTCCCTAATTTTTAAGGTCTCACAATCAATTCAGATCTCTAATTTTGATTTGGGTCATCCGATTTTGAGCGGATCAATTTTTCAGTGAGCTTTCTCATTCAACTCTTTTAATATAGTATGCACCCTAATTTTGGAGATGTTCATTTGATTCAGTTATTGAATTTTGCATTTGGTTCATGATTTTCACCAGGTCAATAATTTTTAAAATCAATCGGCAATAAAAAAATTCAATTGGGCACACCCTCTCACCACCTAGAGAAAAAGATGTACCTACATGTGATAGTACATGCGGTCACCAACAGAGAAAATTCCGCCACATAAGTATGTGTCGATTAGCAGATAACACGAGATCACACCACAAAAGGTCCACCAAAACACCGCATTATAAACAAAAATAAAACGCACGCCATCATCTCCCCCACTCGCCAAACCAAATAATCCCTCGGTTCCTGAATATAAGGTGCATTTGTGTTTTGAAAAGTCGCATTTCTTTAACTTTGACCAAGTTCAATGCCAAAAATATCGACATCCACAATACTCCCTTCATTTCAGTTTACAAGTCCTACACGTATACCTAGGTTGCCAATTTTATCACTCCAATATAAACTATATAACACAAAAATTATATCGTTTGAAAATAGAACATCTGAAGTTTATATTAGTATATTTTTTGTAATATATGTCTTGTATTAGGTTGGTCAAATTGAAGACCTAGGGGTACGCGCACGCCCTGTAAACTAAGAGAGAGGAAGTAATAAATAAATGAATCTAATGACACCGCTTTGATTATTGATATTGATATATTTCTCTACAAATTTGGTCAGACTTAAAAATGTTTGACTTTCCATCAAAAAACTAATACACCTTATATTTTTAAACATAGGAAGTAAAAAAAAATGAAAATCCAACTAAACCAATAGGGCAGCAAAGCGTGCAAAAACGATTAGTTTTTATTATGTTTGAGGTATTTAGTACTTTCAGTCAACTCTTTTTTGACAGTCTACTTTGGGTCAACTTTGATAATAGATCTCGACACAAAAAAAAAAACTTTGACAATAGATCTGAATCATTTAAAAAAAATTAAACATGACAGCTAAGAAACGTGGGCACAAGGACGGCTAATATTTTGGTAGGGATTGTAATTGGCTTCTATCCAAGGAGCAATGCTAGACCTACCTACAAGTCCTACGTAATTAATCCTACGTGCTGATGTGACCCAAATTAGTTGGGCCAGTATTAGCGCCTGGGCACCCCACGGCTGAAATCAGGGGCCGGGGGAGAGGGATATCCTATGCTAACTAGAAGAACACTCGTGCGTTGCAACGGGGGCACATTAAATTTAAGAGTTCAATATCAATTATGTTAATATTACATTTAATATTTTCATACATATGAAGTAACATGGCGACCTTTTTACCATCAAATTCTCACACACACTCTCTCCCTCCCTCCTCCTCACTCTCTCTCCCCCTCTCCCTCTCTCTCTCTCTCTAACACACACACATATCCATCTTATTGGGTACGGGACCATAATCCATCTATTTCACACGCACACGCGCTAGTTCATAACAATATGGATTATAAAACAGGTTCAAGGTAGTAACAATGATTCTTCTCATGCATTAATAAACAAATGTTCTGCACTGAAGACAAGATAAACAATTCCCAAAGTGCATCAGAGCATCACAGAACATTACTGGCAAGATAAATGCACGATGTACCAGAACTGCTCGGATGAACCGGAACAGAGCCAACATATATCATCCTAGACAAACGCAACATCAACCATTTACCTTGGTACTTTAGGGACCGACAAGAGGATGCATGTAGAAGCGCTTATTGCCTGCGAATCCACAGTCATAGGGAGAAATTGGAACCCATTCCCATCACCAACTGATAAAGAAAGCATGTAAGAAAATTGATATCGGGCCAACTTGGATCTTCGGTGACTATCCGCCGGTATGGAGAATTTAGGAGGGTGGGTGCAGGGAGTGGCCTTGTGGATGATGGATGGAGGCGCGGAGGGATGTTGTCGCCGGAAGGTCGAAAGCGGAGAGGGTCGGGCATGTTAGGTGGAGCCGGTGGTGCGCGACAACTGGAGGCGGCCCAATCGTGGGCGGCGAACCGACGATAGCCTCGGCCCATCTCTCGACGCAGCGAAGATAGAGAGGGCGGCACTGCCGGTGCTCGAGGCCGCCGCTCGGCACCATCTACATCGAGGGGAAAGAGAGGCAAGAAAGCGATAGGGTGATGCGGGGCTAGGGATTGCGGAGGAGGGTGGGGGTGTGCGATTTGAATGGATGGTTCTGCCCACCGTTTTCTTGTACGTGGCGATGGAGACGGCGGCGTCCAGCCATGCAGGCGAGGCATGGGTCGAGCCGGGCACACGGCGAGGCGCAGTAGCAGAGGCGGGGGCGATTTTTTGCTACTGAGATGCATGGTGTGGGATTGATCGTTCATGTTCTCTTTTCCTTTTTAACGGGAGATGGATGCGATTTTTTCACGAGGGGAGAGATGCGACCACGTACAGATTCCATAATAAATTAATTAGGTCCATAACGGGAATTCTTTACAATGCGTTAAGATTTACGTGTTAGTTTTCTTAATAAAGAAATGCACTGATGTAGGGATCGATTGATTCGGGTAAGGAAAGATAGATTCGTGATCTTTTGTATGTTAGAAAATTAGTGGTTTGCAAAGAAAGAGTGGAGAGAAAAAGAACCAATGCGACCACGTATAGATTCCATAATAAATTAATTAGGTCCATAACGGGATTTGTTTACAATGCGTTAAGATTTACGTGTTAGTTTTCTTAATAAAGAAATGCACTGATGTAGGGCGTGATTGGTTTGGGTAAGAAAAGATAGAGTTGTATGTTAGGAAATTATTGGTTTGCAAGGAAAGAGTGGAGAGAAAAAGAACCAGTGGAGGTGAGAGGAGGACAAAAATAAACCGTACGAGGCTACCAACTGCTCCATTAGGAGTAGAGATTGTTTGTGAAAATAACGTGCGACGACGACTTAGCGAGCGGATCCCCTTAAAAAAGACATAGCGAGCAGATTCCCTTAAAACTGGTAGGAATGGATACGATTGATGACGTTGATAAATAGTGGTGAATGTTGGCCTAATTTACTATCATCATGCATGGAAACGAATCATCAAGAAAAAGAATACTTTCTATTACTACACTCATAGGAAGTTTCCTAATCTCTGCTACCAAACAGTTTCTGCCCAAACAAGGAAGGAAAGTTATGGACGTGATTCGAAAGGAAACAAATGTTATGAAGATTAATTAATTTAGATTTGATCTTTAGAGATTGATTGTGATTGATTCTTTTACATAAAGACATTACTAAATAATTTGCGTCACTATGGAAAGTTCTGATCCGTTCAGTTTTTTTTGTTGTGTGAGAGGGTGAAGTGAAAATAAACCGATGAAGTGGGGGAGGCGACGAAAAAAATCTACGGCGGTTAACCTACGAAAAAAAACCGAACGAAAGTGATGGGACGAAAAAAACCTGGAAGCGAGACTACCAACTGCTCCATTAGGAGTAGAGATTGGCCATGCATGCAAACCACTGGGACCTAGATGTTCTCATGTTCAATATGCAGCGCGACAATTAAAGATTTATATGACAATGACAAAACTTAAACATTAATTAGCAAAAAATCCCAAAAAGTACAGTCCATGTATTGGGTCGAACCGACGACCTCCTACAACTGAATTTTCCGAAATTACGAATATTTCCATCAAAACAAAAACATTTTCCGAATTTTTGAACAAATTTTTGTAGAACATGAGCATTTTAATGATGTGAACAAATTTGGAAAGAGGGAACATTTCTTGAATTTGTGAATAAAAAATAAAAATGTTTACATTTTTTGAATTTGTGAACAAAATTGAAAAATATGAACTATTATTGAATTTATGAACAAATTTGGAAAGCTGGAACATTTTTTGCAATTCCCAAACATTTTTTGAATTTATAAACAAAACTTGAAAAATTGAGCAAGATTGAATTTGTGAAAATATGCAAACTGATTTTAAATTTACAAAGAAATTTTCTAAACACGAACATTTTTTGAATTTGTGAACGAAATTTGAATGCGGGAATGATTTTTTAAATGACGAACATATTTTGAATTTTTTGAACAAAAATTGGAAACATGAACAATTTTTTAGTACCTGAATTTTTTTTGAAAATAAGATTTTTTTTAAAAATTTGTGATAATTTTTTTAAAATGGGAACATTTTTTGAATTTTGAATAACTTTTTAAAACACTTCCATTTTCTGAGAAACTGAACATTTTCTAAAAGCCCGAACATTTTATACAAATTGCGAACAGTTATGAAACATGAAATTTTTGAAAAAGGAAAAAACATGAAAAATAGAAAAGAAACTAAAAATGAATAAAAAGAAACAAAAAAGGAAGAAGAAAATAAAAAAGAAAGAAAGAAGAAAATTTAACAGAAAAACGAAAAATGGAAAAATCGTCAAATACCAAAAACAAACAATAGAACCGATAATGAAAAAAAAAGGTTCTGGAAACCTTCTAGAAGGTTCTCAAAACCAGAAAAGACCGGGAACGCTTAAACTGGCCGACCCAATCGCAGCGATCGCTCGAGCTCCGACATCTTGACACGGAATGCCTCAAGTAGGAATTTCCGGGATATAGGGCCACCAGGACGCGAAAAATGCGAATGGTGGTTGACCACCATGGTGGGTGCTATCCTGACCGTCCTCCCTCCTCGTGATCCCCAACTAGCGAGGATACTGCGTCCAGCTGGCACCGTATGCTGCAGTGCATGCGTGTATTCCGGCTGAAAGGCGCCCTATCGCTAGCTAGAGAATCTCTGAGACCCTCCAACCAATTCTTGTGCCCAACAGATCTGACACGCATGCACAGTCCCATCGGTATTAGATTTTTGGTTGAGTAGTACGTGGAGGAATGGCTGCCCACACAAATAGAGTTTATGAATTTCACATGTATATTTATCCCGTCTTTGGCACAAAATAGCGCGTCATTAAGGAGACAGTTTTAAATAATAGCCTTCAGTTACAAATGAAGTATAACTGAAGGCTGTTATTTAAAATTGTCTCCTTAAATTAAAAGGCTTTAATTAAGGAGTAATATACTACTGCACGAGGCTCACGAAACAAACAAAACCAGAAATTAAAAAGCTATCATTTGTTATTAATAGGCCCCATTGGTCACGCACATCACAAGGCTTAGCTATACCAAGTTTGTAGGAAATGGTTACCATGAGTGTCTCATGAACATTCACAAAACCAATCCTTAATTAAAGGAAACAGGACCCACTGACACATACAGTACTAATTTAGTCACGAGACATGCATATGGTAGTATACTAGTTTCTCTGTTCTGTTGCCCCTGTTCATCATGTCCCCTGGCGTCTCGCTAGGGTTCCCTGTTTCCCCTTGCGGCTGCTAGGGTTCTCCCATCTACACCAAAAAATACCAATTTTCTCACGTTGGATCGCTTCTTTGGATTGCTCCTCACGTGATCATCACCGCATCAGTCTCCTAGGAGCGTTTTCCCATGGCTGGGCCGTCGGCGAGCACGCCCTCAGCGGAGGCGGCATCTGGAAGTGGGGGACCCCGTGGTCCTCACGACATGGATTGCAACTTGGAAGATCGCTTCGTTGGACTAAACCTCCATGGCGAGGAGGAGGAGGATCTAGATCTGTCGGGTGAAGTTGAAAAACACATCGAAGAGACTAGATGGATCACAATTTTTAGGGTTCACACCCAACGCCCCTTTAGCCATGTAGCGTTGTTCAAATCTTTGCGTAATGGCTGGGCACCGGCACAGGGCGTGATCTTCAAAACAATGAACCTTAATCTTTTCCTGGCACAATTTATGTGTTTGGGTGACTGGAACCGGGACATGAACAATGACCCGTGGCTGTTTTGAGATCATGCTGTGGTTATAGAGGAATATGATAGCATCAGCAACGCCCAGGACTACAAGCTTGATCGAATCCCGTTGTGGGCGAGGATCATTGGTATACCTGATGGACTTATGAAGAAGAAAGAGATTGCTAAGAAGATAGCCGCAAAAGTTGGAATTCCTCCGTTCAGTGTTGTTGTTAATGAAGGGATAATTAATCCCAGGAAGTATCTTCGCGCTCGCGTCTTCGTGAAGCTTGATACGCCTCTGGTGAGATTTGTTCCGCTGAATCCGAAAGAGAGAAGGAAATGTCCAGTGGAGTATGAGAAACTCCCGGAGTTCTGCTACTTCTGCGGACTCATGGGCCATACGGTCACTGAATGTGGCGATGGCATTCATAAGTAGGAGGACTGCGAATGGGGTGATTGGCTTCTCGTGAATTTTGAGCAACAGGCTAACCGAGGAGGAGGGAATGGAATGGGTCGTGGAAGCGGCTCAAGTGGGAGTGGGGAAGTTGCGGGAGGAGGGAGAGGTAGTAGAGGGGAGCCCAACATGAAAGACGAAGAGGACATGATTGTAGACCCCGATTCGGTTCAGAATGAGGGAGCAGTGCTTCCCATGGCGCGCAAACGGCTGATAGGCCAGGATGGTGTTGTCTCTATGAGAACTGTAGGCCCGCCGCAGATCCCTCCTTTGGGGTTTGTAAATGACAAAGTGAACCTAATTGAGAGCAGCACCTCTGAACCAGTGGAGAAGAGTTTGTTGAGCACCCCGCAAAATATACATGACCCCAAAAGGCAGAGATCTGAGGCAAGTTCTGAAGTGAACGAAACGATGTTAGGATCGGCGACCTCCCGTGAGGAGGATCGCCGGGCGCAATGAAAACACTCAGCTGGAACTACCGTGGTATGGGTACTGCGGCAGAAAGGGCTCTTCTGGATACCCAGAAGCAGTGGGGTCGGATGTGATCTTCTTGTTCGAGACGCATCTGAACACAGCTAGGGCAAACAAACTAATGATGAACCTAAAGATGGACTGCGTGGAGGTGGTAGAGAGTGTGGGTGCAAGCGGTGGATTACTCCTTTTCTGCCGTAGCCCGGTTGTGATCCACATAAATGATAAAACAAAAAACTTCATCGATGCGATGGTTGGAGGGCCAACAGAGGGAAATTGGAGACTTACTGGCTTCTATGGTGAGCCTAGATGGGAGGATAAACATCTAACATGGGGCTATCTACGGGGTCTGCATCATGAGGGACAAATCCCATGGGTGGTCGTAGGAGATTTTAACGAGATCCTATACTCACATGAGAAAGAAGGCGGAGCTCCTAGGCCAGTCAATATGATGCAAAACTTTAGAGATGCGCTGGTGGACTGCGAGCTGGAGGACATGGGGTTTACAGGTGATCAATTCACATGGCGGAGGCGCGGACTGCGGGAACGCCTAGACAGAGCAGTGTGTAATGGACCTTTCCATGGGCTGTTCCCAGCTGCGACGGTGACCAATGCACCGTATACAAAATCTGACCACCGACCGGTGATCCTTGATCTAGAGGGTGCTGCTGGCATGGACCAACAATCATACGTCAGACCCAAGCAGTTCGAAGCCCGTTGGCTACAGGAGGAGGAGGTCATGCAGCGTGTTTCTGAGGCTTGGGAGCGTACTTGCATCTCGGACACCCTTGCTCAGCGCACTGCAGCGGTACACCAGGACCTCCATAGGTGGGATCGCGAGGTTCTGAAAGCCCCTCACCGGCGCTTTAAAGAACTAAAGGAGGAGTTGGATTTGCTGCGGTCGGGGCCGCTTTCTGATGAGTCGGCAGATCGACAGCGCAGTTTGCTCATTGAGATTGAAGAAACGATGGAGAAGGAAGAAATCTATTGGGTCCAGTATAGCAGGGCAAATTGGTTGAAGTTCGGTGACAAAAACACTCAATTTTTCAATAATTTTGCTTCTGCGCGTAAGAAAAGAAACTTCATTCAGCGCTTGATGGATGAAAATGGTAATTGGTTAGAGGATAATGACTCAATGAGGAATATCATAGAGGCTTACTTTAAAAATTTATTTACCTCTGAGGTTGATGTACCACATGTGGATGTACTTAATAAAGTAAAAACGCGTGTGGCCCCTTATATGAATGAAGCTCTATTGGCGTCGTACTCGGAGGAGGAAGTTAAACGAGCTATGTTCAGTATCGGCGACCTAAAAGCGCCAGGGCCAGATGGGCTACATGCGTTTCTATAAGAAATTTTGGCACCTCGTGGGACAAGATTTGGTGAAGGAGGTTTTGGAGGCAGTGAATAGTGGAGTTATACATGAGGGATGGAATACTACCACTATTGCGTTAATCCCAAAGGTTGACAACCCGGAGAAAGTGACGGAATTCATGCCTATTAGCCTTTGCAACATTGTCTATAAGGTGATCGCAAAGATGTTGGCAGCAAGGTTAAAAGTCTTTCTTCCAGACATAATCAGCGAGACACAGAGCGCCTTTGTGCCGGGGAGGATTATCACAGATAATGTTATTGTGGCGTATGAATGCCTCCATACAATGAAGAATAAGAAGAAAGGGAAGGTAGGAACTTTGTGCAGTAAAACTTGATATGCACAAAGCTTATGACCGGGTTGAATGTGTATTCTTGAAGGCAATACTTGGAAGATTGGGGTTTGATGAAAGATGGATTGATCTAATCATGGCCTATGTGACATCTGTTGAGTACAAAATAAGGTTAAATTCTAATGAGACTGCTCCTTTTAGCCCAACGAGAGGTTTAAGACAAGAGGACCCTCTCTCCCCCTACTTATTCCTTCTATGTGTCGAGGGCCTCTCAAATCTGATTGCACATGAGGAAGAGGCAGGAAACCTTAAAGGTGTTCAGGTGTGTCGTGATTCACCTTTTATTTCACACTTATTATTTGCTGATGATTCGTTGATCTTGATGAGAGCTGACTCAGAAAATGCCAATACCCTAAAGAGAATACTTGATGACTACTGTTTGGCCTCCGGACAGATGGTGAGCGCAGCAAAATCATCAATTTATTTTAGCCCCAATACTGATGTGGATAGGAAAGTTGAAGTGTGTCAAATCTTGGATATCATGACGGAATCACTCTCGGATAAATACTTGGGTCTCCCCTCCATGATTGAGGTGGACCGTGTTGACTGTTTTAAGCACATCATTGAGAGGATCCAGAAGATGATCAATGGATGGAAGGAGAGGACACTGTCCTATGGTGGTAAAGAAGCATTATTCAAAGCGGTGGCCCAAGCCATCCCGACGTATGCGATGAGTGTATTCAAATTCCCGGAAAAAATTGCAAGGGGATCACAGATGCTATTTCGCACTACTGGTGGGGTGACGGGGAAAACCAACGTAAGATGCATTGGTTCGCTTGGTGGAAGATGTGCATCCCCAAGGAAAGAGGGGGTATGGGCTTTCGCGACGTTCATAGCTTTAATTTGGCGCTCCTAGCAAAACAGGTCTGGAGACTTATTGAGCATCATGACTCCTTGTGCGCAAGAGTGCTCCGATCTAAATACTACCCCACGGGAGAGTTGCTAAATTGCGGACTGAAGAAGGGGGCCTCTTTCGTTTGGCAGAGCATATGGGCAGGAGCTCAAACGTTTAAGAAAGGTTGTATTTGGAGGGTTGGTAACGGCTTAAAGTTAAATATATGGGAGGACTGCTAGATTCCTAACAGTTCCTCAAGGAAAATTATGATGCCTCGAGGCAATAGAGTGCTGACTCGTGTCAACGAACTTATTGACCCAACGTCCGGGGAGTGGGATGAACAACTCGTCAGAGATAACTTCTGGCCCATTGACGCTGATCGGATTTTACAGATCCCGTTGCACCAGGAAGATACAGAGGACTATGTGGCATGGCACTTGACAAAGTTGGGCAACTTTAGTGTACGCTCGGCGTACTATAAGCAGTGGGAAGACTCGTATGGTAGCAGAAATCCTAGCTCTATTTCAAACGCTTCAGGCTACCATCCTGTTTGGAAAAAGCTATGGAACCTAAAAGTGCCAAGTAAAGTGAAGATCTTCGTATGGCGGGCATTACACAATGCCATCCCTTGCTTTGGCGTACTGGCAGATCGCCATATCTCCACAACAGCACAATGCCCAGTATGTAGGATCCATGCGGAGGATGTGGCACATGCGATTTTTGGCTGCACCAGAGCCAGGCTGATTTGGTCACGCCTTAACCTGCATGAAATGATACGAACAGCAACACTGCCTGGCAGATCAGGAGCGGAGATCCTTGAATTTCTTCTATGTGATTCATCAAACCAACAAAGTTATTTTGATGTAATTGAATTACCTGAGATGATTGCCGTGACCTCTTGGTATATTTGGTGGCAGAGGCGTCAAGTCGAGAAGGGAGAGGAGGTGCAGAACTCGGAACGTTCAGCACAAGCGATACGAGCTGTTGCCCTAAACGTTGTTCGAGCGGCAACACAAAAGGCAGTTACCCCAATGACTAATATCTGGAAGAGACCTTTGTTTGGCCAGCTGGTTCTAAATACAGATGCTTCTTTCCTAGAAGAAGGCTACTCTGGATCATGTGGTGCAGTTATCCGTGATGGTGCTGGTTTCTTTATTGCGGCTTCCACGGCGAAATTGGAGCATGTAGGGGATGTTGAATCAGCGGAGGCGGCAACACTTCTGGAGGGTTTGAAGCTTGCTCGGTCAATGGGAGCTAACTCCATTGTCGCCCGGACGGATAACACGACAATTATGGATGCAATGGCGAACAGTACTGGTCATTCTATGGTGGCTGGCCCTATACTGGATGAATGTCGGCAAATATGCGCAGACTTCGGGAAGGTTCTCTTTGAATTTTTTAACAGAGATTCAAACACGGTAGCTCATACGCTAGCTCAGCATGGTCGGGATGATCCACCGTCTGTGTGGTTGGACAGCCCACCTGGCTTTATTTTAGATTTACTTGCGGATGATGTAAGCATTATTTAAAAGTTAATAAAGCTAGCCATAAGGCCTTCCCTAAAAAAAAGTTTCTCTGTTCTGTTGTTTGTGCCGTCACGTCACAGCACAAGGCGTTGCACTTTTCAGCACAGACTGCATAGTCCCTTGATCCAAACATTAGCACACCATGAGTGGATTGCTTACTATAACCATCATCTCAAGTCAACAGCATAGCAGTGCAATATTTACTGCACATAATTTGTAACAATGATTAACGCTTACAAAATTGATGCAAAAAAAGAAAGAATTTCACATAAGTTATTTCTCTGTAAAAATTAATTGGCACAAATGCCACATTTTGTATTACATGTCGTTGATTTTTGGCTCATGAAAGTTATATGTTCAAGGACAGATGTCTGATACTACAACAAACTTGCCCGAACAGAAAAAAAAATCAAAGAAACTCCAATTTTAAAACACTAGTTTGCACACAATTAGCAGTAGATGATTAGGAGAATCTAAAACTATAACAGATGGAGGATGGGATCGGAATGGATGGGAGAGACACAGAGAGAGAGAGGAGCGGGATTCGTGCTGGTTAAGAGCATCTCCAGCAGGCGCGGCAAAACGCGCGCCCGCGTGGTAAAAGTAGTTTTTCGCTCGCGCCGGTTGGTTCCGCGCGCTCCAGCGGTGGCGGGAAGTTACCGCGCGCGAGAAGCGTTTGCGCGCGTGCAGGAGAAAGCGACACGCGGCGCGGTAGATTTGGCGCGCCGCTTCACGCGCGCCTATAAAGTCCCGCGCTTCGCCACGCGCACAGAACAGCCACGCGCCCTCCTTCTCGCAACCTCGCCGCTTTCTGCGCCACCACCGCGCCACCATGCCGCCGCGCCGCCGGGGTGCTTCGGGCTTTCGCAGCGTCCGCGAGCGCCCCAACGGCTGGTACTCCGCCGAGATACGGGCCGGCGACGTCCGGCTCGGCCTGGGGACGTTCCGGAGCGCGCGCGAGGCGGCCCGCGCGTACGACGCGGCGGCGTGGCGCTTGGAGAGGCCCCGGTTGCAGATGAATTTCCGGGACGTCTTCACGCGCGAGGAGGCGCAGCGCGTCGCCCCTCCACCGTGTCTCATCACGGACATGCACCGTGCCGACCACTCTCGGCGGCAGCGCCGTCTCCTCGTCGCCGAGGAGGACGAGCGAGCCATGGAGGAGTGGCGCCGTCGTCACCCAGAGGACGTCGACGCCGAGCGTGCCTACTGGGCGGAGAGGACGGCAAGGCGCCGCTTGGAGCGGGTGGACCGGCGTTAGCGGAAGGCAGTGGCGAACGAGCAGTGCGACATCGTCTCCGCAGGTGGGAGGTCGTTCTTCACCTCGGACGATGAACGTTGGGACGACATATGACTCTCAACCTCGGACGACACCGACGAGAATGATGATGGTGATGGTAGCGACTTGGAGTAGTTTTCTATCTATGTATGCCGTTGTAGTTTCTATCTATCTATCTATGCCGTAGTAGTATCTATCTATTTATGTATGTCGAACTATCTATCTATCTATGTCGTAGTAGTTGCACCTATGTAAAATATCTTTGTATGGTTTTTTTATCTATGTAATTTTAATTAAAAAAATATTGTAGAATGAGCGCGCTGCATTTTACCGCACCTGCTGGAGCTGCGCGCGCGGCTTTTCAGCGCGGCTGCTGGAGCAAACGCTGCGCGCCGCGCCAAACCAGGCGATGGGCGCGTCAAATCCGTTTTTACCGCGCGGCGCGTTAGGCGTCTGTTGAAGATGCTCTAATGTCGCCCTGACATGTGTTAAACATGTACGCCTATTCACCTCGGTAGGTTGTATTATGTCAGGTATCCGTTTTCTAGCCCTGGCACCATTATGACTCATTTCATATCATGAGACGCATATGAACGTGCTGGATAACGACCGCCATAAGTCCGCACTCGGACGCGAAAAATGCGAATGGTGGTGCAGGGCAAATAACAGGTCTATGGAAGCAGTGTTAGACCTACGTACAAGTCCTACCTAATTAATCCTAGTCGTATAAGTAATCCGGATTCCAACCTTTGGACGACCTTTCCCAGGACACGGCCTATACATGCCACGGCTTCATCGTCAATACTATCCGTCAATACTATCAATCAATATATGGCATCGTTGTCTTTGTCGCCGCCGAAGGGATTACAGGCCATGGCACCAACACGTGCACCAAACTGGTCTGCGCTCCCAATCGACATCATGCACAGAGTCGTTGGTCGCCTCTCTACAGGCGACGACCGTCTCCGCGCCGGCGCCGTCTGCCGCAAGTGGCGCGCCGCCGCACGGCGGCGGCGACTACGGCATGGCAACGGGCCGGTGGTGTACCTCGCGCTCGTGGACGGGAAGACGTTCAGCTTCCCGGGCGCCAAGCCCGCACCGCCAGCCAACGGCTGCGCGCATTACTGCAGCGCGTGTGACGACCGGCTTCTGTTTATCGACGAAGACTTCTTCTGCTACCGCTTGACGAGCCCTTTCACCGGGAGGACGAGGGCTCTCCCCAGCCTCGCCTATATACAGGACGAGGCGATGGGTCCGGATATGTGCGTGCGTAAGCTGGTGCTGTGCCCGGACGGCCTGATCGCCGCAATCGTCGGACACGAACACTTCGCCAAGGTCGCACTCTGCACGCTCGAGTGCTTCTCGTGGTCGCTCGGCGCGGACGACAAGTGGCGGTGGTAACGAGGACTTGATCTACTACGAGGGCAAGCTCTACGCCATCACTAACAGCGGGGAACTCCTCGCGTTCGACGTCGGCTACGAGAACACCGGCGAGCCCAAGATCTCCGCCGTCGAGACCGTCATCGTAGGCTGTGGCTACGTCGGCGTGGGGGCGATGAACTACCTCGTCAAGTCACGCAGCGGCGCGCTGCTCATGGTCAATCGGAACATGGAGGGCGGCAGGTCGGCGTATGCGTTCCAGGTGTACAAGGCGGATCTCTCGGGATCACGATGGGGCCAGACTGCCCTCGGCGGCAAAGAGGCGCTCTTTGTGGGCCGGCTGGGCTCACGGGCTGTGCGGGCGGACCGGGAAGGATTGGAGGGTCATCAGATCTTCTTCCTTGATGATACGGTCGGCATGTGGTTCCGGGCGATGGACCGTCCGAATCAGCCTTTGTACCACGCAGGCGTCTATGACATGCCGACCGGGAATGTCACCGGCCTCCTGCCGCGGAAGTGGAGCAAGGACTACGACGGTCCAGTGCTGCCCACATGGCTCTTCCCCGACGAGGAGGAAGACGACGAGTGAGCGCATATGAGTAGGTGCCTGATGACTTCTCTGCTGATGTTCGATGTTGCGGCCTGGGTTGATGCTCCCTCCTCATTTTTCTGTGCTCTGCTGTAGTACTCCCTCCGCTTCCATAATGTCATGCGTATAGAGTTTTTGAAAAGTCAGACTTTGTAAATTTCAACAAAATTTATAGAGAAAACTATTTATATCTACTATCAAAATGAAATATGTATTTGGCAACCTTGTGCCCGATTGCAAAATCACCACACCACCTGGATGACGTCCATTTCAAATTCAACACACGCGACACGTTCCAGCGAGTAGTTTTGTTTTTCTGTCGCTGGTGTACGGGCCATCGCTCCATCGCCTGCTTCGCTTGAACCGTCTCCCTCGTCGTGCGCGACTTAACTCTCCCCTCCCCCACCACTCGCCTCATTTCCTCTGGTAACGGCACGCCCACTTCTCTGTCGCTCCGCGCCCGCTCTCTCTCCGTCGACGGCGAGCGGCGGCGCCTTCTCCGACCGATTCTCGGCGCTGGTCTTCTGTTCCACCGGTGAGTATCGACTCAATCGCTCTCACATCCGCCCCCAGTAGTTCGTGCTCTGTTTCTCGACGCCATCAGTGGCGGGATGTTCGTCGGGATGGTCACATGTTAGAACAGACGAGAAATGCGCCGAATGCGTTCAATTCGTGGTGCAGATGCTATTTGTTAGGCTAGGGATGGCAATTTTGCCCATGGGTATGGGTACCCGCGGGTACCCTACCCGAAAATAATGGGTATGGGCAAGACTTGTAGAGATTTTTTACCCACGGGTAATGGGTACCCATACCCGCAAAATATATGGGTAGGGCATGGGTAAGAAATTGCGCCTGTCGGTGTTAAAACCGGCGGATCTCGGGTAGGGGGTCCCGAACTGTGCGTCTAAGGCGGATGGTAACAGGAGGCAGGGGACACGATGTTTACCCAGGTTCGGGCCCTCTTGATGGAGGTAATATCCTACGTCCTGCTTGATTGTTCTTGATGATATGAGTATTACAAGAGTTGATCTACCACGAGATCAAAGAGGCTAAACCCTAGAAGCTAGCCTATGGTATGATTGTATGTTGTTCTATGGACTAAAACCCTCCGGTTTATATAGACACCGGAGAGGGCTAGGGTTACACGAGGTCAGTTACAAAGAAGGAGATATACATATCCGTATTGCCTAGCTTGCCTTCCACGCCAAGTAGAGTCCCATCCGGACACGGGACGAAGCCTTCAATCTCGTATCTTCATAGTCCAACAGTCTGGCCAAAGGATATAGTCCGGCTGTCCGGAGACCCCCTAATCCAGGACTCCCTCAGTAGCCCCTGAACCAGACTTCAATGACGATGAGTCCGGCGCGCAGTATTGTGTTCGGCATTGCAAGGCGGGTTCCTCCTCCGAATACACCATGGAAGAGTTTGAAATACAATGATAGTGTCCGACCCTGCAAAATAAGTTCCACATACCACCGTAGAGAGAATAATATTTCCACAAATCTAATCTGCTGACACGTAATAACCAGACCGCCTTTATGTGCAGGTGGCTGAAGCTCCGGTGGCTAGCCGGACTGATGGGTTTGCCGAGTTAAAGCGGCAACTTGATGTGGCAGATGCCGACATCGTGCTTGTCAACAAGCGGCTTGATGAGGCACATGGTGGGTGATTTCTCTGGTGATCGTCACATAATAAGAGTAGCATGATGCCAGTATCTTTAGTATGTTGTGACTGCAGATGGAGCTGCCACCGTGGAGACCCTTCGGGCGGAGCTTGCCTGAGCCAAGGAGCAAGCAAGGAGTAGCAATGCGGCCGCTCTAAAGGCGGCCGAAGAGTTAAGGGCCGAACAGGCCACGCATTGCGAGAGCAAGGAAAAAATAGCCAAGATGGCTGTAGAGTTAAAAGATGTCGCTGATACGTCTCCAACGTATCTATAATTTTTGATTGCTCCATGCTATATTATCTACTGTTTTGGACATTATTGGGCTTTATTATCCACTTTTATATTATTTTTGGGACTAACCTATTAACCGGAGGCCCAGCCCAGAATTGCTGTTTTTTTGCCTGTTTTAGGGTTTCGAAGAAAAGGAATATCAAACAGAGTCCAAACAAAATGAAACCTTCGGGAACGTGATTTTCTCAACGAACAAGACCCGGAAGACTTGGACCCTACGTCAAGAAATAAAACAGGAGGCCACGAGCTAGGGGGGCGCGCCCACCCCCACCAGGCGCGCCCTCCACCCTCGTGGGCCCCCTGTTGCTCCACCGATGTACTCCTTCCTCCTATATATATCCACGTACCCGAAACGATCAGAACAGGAGCCAAAACCCTAATTCCACCGCCATAACTTTCTGTATCCACGAGATCCCATCTTGGGGCCTGTTCCGGAGCTCCGCCGGAGGGGGCATCGATCACGGAGGGCTTCCACATCAACACCATAGCCCCTCCGATGAAGTGTGAGTAGTTCACCTCAGACCTATGGGTCCATAGTTAGTACCTAGATGGCTTCTTCTCTCTTTTTGGATCTCAATACAATGTTCTCCCCCTCTCTTGTGGAGATCTATTCGATGTAATCTTCTTTTTGCGGTGTGTTTGTTGAGACCGATGAATTGTGGTTTATGATCAAGTCTATCTATGAATAATATTTGAATATTCTCTGAATTCTTTTATGTATGATTGGTTATCTTTGCAAGTCTCTTCGAATTATAAGTTTGGTTTGGCCTACTAGATTGATCTTTCTTGCAATGGGAGAAGTGCTTAGCTTTGGGTTCAATCTTGCGGTGTCCTTTCCCGGTGACAGTAAGGGCAGCAAGGCACGTATTGTATTGTTGCAATCGAGGATAACAAGATGGGGTTTTCTTCATATTGCATGAGTCTATCCCTCTACATCATGTCATCTTGCTTAAGGCGTTACTCTATTTTTAACTTAATACTCTAGATGCATGCTGGATAGCGGTCGATGAGTGGAGTAATAGTAGTAGATGCAGGCAGGAGTCGGTCTACTTGTCTCAGACGTGATGCCTATATACATGATCATACCTAGATATTCTCATAATATGCTCAATTCTGTCAATTGCTCAACTGTAATTTGTTCACCCACCGTAGAATACTTATGCTCTTGAGAGAAGCCACTAGTGAAACATATGGCCCCCGGGTCTATCTTTATCATATTGATTTCCTACTACTTAGTTATTTCCTTTGCTATTTACTTTGCCTTTATTTTACTTTGCATCGTGGGTAACCCGACCGTGCCAGTTGGTATGACTCCTAGATCTTTGGTAAGTCCCAAACGGCCACGAGGAGGACGCCTGATATTCACCCTCTTTATAAAAGGGGACAAGGCTTTTTCTTTTTTCCCTCCCGCGCTCAATCGAATCCTTCCCCCGCCTCGAGTTCTAACACCCAAAGCTCAGGTCAGGTGCTTCGGACCTTCAACTATGTCCGGATCCAACCTTCAAGGTCGATGGATGCCTTCCTCCGTCATAGAGGAGGACATCAAGAAGTTGAGAGAGGCCAGATATCTGACCGCCGAAATTTCGCATAGGCTGCCCGCCCGAGGGCAGGTCGTCCCTACTCCCGAACCCAACGAGAGCGTTGTGTTCATCTCCCACTTCCTCCGAGGACTAGGCCTCGCTCTGGATCCCTTTGTTAGGGGTCTTATGTTCTATTATGGGCTGGATTTTCACGATCTGGCCCCGGATTCCCTTCTTCACATCTCGTCATTTATTATCGTATGTGAGGCCTTCCTCCGCATTACCCCTCACTTCGGCCTGTGGCTCAAGACCTTCGATGTGAAGCCGAAGATGATCGAAGGGCAGCACGCAGCGTGCGGAGGTGCTTTAATAAGCAAAATCGCTGATGCTCCATGGCCAGAGGGTTCCTTCCCAGAGGTGTCCGGATTGTGGCAACGGGAGTGGTTTTACGCCACAGCTCCCTGAAGTGCCAAGTGGGTAGCTGCCCCCACCTTTCGCTCGGGCCCCCACCACAACTGATGTCATGGATCAGCAGGGGGTTGAGCTGGGGTCTAGCTAAGTACGTGCCAATACTGCAAAGCCGTATCCGAGATCTCTTTGAGAGAGATTTCAGTCTGGTTTTGGTAATGCAAGTTATGCTAGTTCGTCGAGTCCAGCCTTGCAAACGCCGGCCCCTCCGCATGTGGGAATTCAACCCAGAAGGACCGCGAGCTATTTAGCATTTCCTCGCTATGACGCACGAAGAGATGTACAAATCGTTCTTCGGACCCCAAATAGAGTGTCCGGACACCACCGAGGACGTGGGCCTGAGCTGCAACTGCCTCGCTGCCCAAGTAAGTAATCCCATGCCGAACCTACTATCCTTTTATTTATCATGGCATCATTCTAAAGAGCCGCTCTTTGACCAGGACTGGATAACAAAGGCGATGATGATCAGGTGTTCGGCCCCCCTTCCTGAGGGCTTGGACAATCCGGTACTGGACAAGATGCTCGAGTCGGCGCCTTATCCAGTGCCCTCAAAGGAAGATGATGGGGGGAATAGAGAGGGCGAAAGCGGGCCTCACTCGCTACTCATTCCAACCGAGGGAATGAGCGCCTCCGCGAGGGAGGACAACCAAAGGGAAGAATCTGACATTTTCGCTCCCCGGGGAAAGAAGAAGACTACCTCTGAAGATCCGGAAACTAAGGTTTCCAAACGGGAGAAGAAATCTTCATCAGAGGGTCCTGCCTCGGAGGGTATTCTTGCCGCATAATGTCTGCGCGGGGATCAGCCCTCTACCGAGCTGTAAGTAGTCGAAAAGTACTTAATAGTGGAAATATCCTACCTTACTTCCGAAGACAATAACCAGTGCTTATAAATTGTAGTCCGGATCGTAGCCCGTCTCGACAGAGTTCGTCTTCAGGGGATCTTCTTCCGGAGATGATGGAGAGCGAAACGCCTCCCCCCGACACCCCGCCTCATGAAGCGGGCGACCTGGAAGTGTCATTGCGAATGGTATCTCCGGATCCACTAAGGCCAGAGGATAACCCTTTGGCTACCCAGGATCCCCAGTATCCGGCTCCTAAGGAGGGCGACAACAAGGGTCCATACAGAGTGCGGTCGGATGCGCTGAAGGATCTTCTGGGGCAAGCGGCCGTCTCGAAAGCGCATCGTTTGCTAATGGGTACGGTAATTGAAAGGATTTCATCCACTAAAAGCATGATATCAATGAGTCTCTCAAAGCCATGAGAATTTCCATTGATGAGTGCAAAGAAAGAACCGCTAGGATGCGTGCTAAGAAAGATGCCTTTATAAGAGCGTGTTCTTCTTGTTCCTATGAAAATAAAGATGAAGATCTAAAAGTTATTGATGTGTCCCCTATTAAATCTTTATTTTGCAATATGAATCTTGATAATTATGAGACTGAATATGATCCACCTTTACCTAGAAGGCGTTCCAAGAATTCGGAATTTGTTGATCTTGATGCTAAAATTGATAAAAGTGGGATTGAAGAAATTAAACCCTAGATGTTGCTAAACCCACTATTATGGATTTCAAGGAATTTAACTATGAAAATTGCTCTTTGATTGATTGTATTTCCTTGGTGCAATCCGTGCTAAATTCTCCTCACGCTTATAGTCAAAATAAAGCGTTTACTAAACATATCATTGATGCCTTGATGCAATCTTATGAAGAAAAACTTGAATTGGAAGTTTCTATCCCTAGAAAACTTTATGATGAGTGGGAACCAACTATTAAAATTAAAATTAAAGATCATGAATGCTACGCTTTATGTGATTTGGGTGCTAGTGTTTCCACGATTCCTAAGACTTTGTGTGATTTGTTAGGTTTTCGTGATTTTGATGATTGCTCTTTAAACTTGCACCTTGCGGATTCCACTATTAAGAAACCTATGGGAAGAATTAATGATGTTCTTATTGTTGAAAATAGGAATTATGTGCCCGTAGATTTTATTGTTCTTGACATAGATTGCAATCCTTCATGTCCTATTATTCTTGGTAGACCTTTCCTTAGAACGATTGGTGCAATTATTGATATGAAGGAAGGAAATATTAGATTCCAATTTCCATTAAGGAAAGGCACAGAACACTTTCCTAGAAAGAATATTAAATTACCTTATGAATCTATTATGAGAGCTACTTATGAATTGCCTACCAAAGATGGCAATACCTAGATCTATTCTTGCTTGTTATGCCTAGCTAGGGGCGTTAAACGATAGCGCTTGTTGGGAGGCAACCAAATTTTATTTTTATTCCTTGCTTTTTGCTCCCGTTTAGTAATAAATAATTTATCTAGCCTCTGTTTTGGTTGTGTTTTTTGTGTTTAATTAGTGTTTGTGCCAAGTAGAACTGTTGGGAAGACTTGGGGAAAGTCTTGTTGAACTTGCTGTAAAAACAGAAACTTTAGCGCTCACGAGAACTGCTGTCATTTTTATTTGGAAAGTGCTATTTAGTTAATTATTTTTAAATATGATTAATATATAAATTCCTCACGTCCAGAAATTTATTTTAGAATCTTTGGGGTTCCAGATCTTGCGCTAGCTACAGATTACTACAGACTGTTCTGTTTTTGACAGATTCTGTTTTTCATGTGTTGTTTGCTTATTTTGATGAATCTATGGCTAGTAAAATAGTTAATAAATCATAGAGAAGTTGGAATACAGTATGTATAACACCAATATAAATAAAGATTTAGTTCATTACAGTACCTTGAAGTGATCTTTTGTTTTCTTTCGCTAACGGAGCTCACGAGATTTTCTACTTTAAGTTTTGTGTTGTGAAGTTTTCAAGTTTTGGGTAAAGATTTGATGGATTATAGAAAAAGGAATGGCAAGAGCCTAAGCTTGGGGATTCCCATGGCACCCCCAAGATAATCTAAGGATACCTAAAAGCCAAAGCTTGGGGATGCCCCAGAAGGCATCCCCTCTTTCGTCTACTTCTATCGGTAACTTTACTTGGAGCTATATTTTTATTCGCCACATGATATGTGTTTTGCTTGGAGCGTCTTGTATGATTTGAGTCTTTGCTTGTTAGTTTACCACAATCATCCTTGATGTACACACCTTTTGAGAGAGCCATACATGATTTGGAATTTGTTATAATACTCTATGTGCTTCGCTTATATCTTTTGAGTTATATAGTTTTGCTCTAGTACTTCACTTATATCTTTTAGAGCACGGTGGTGGATTTGTTTTATAGAAACTATTGATCTCTCATGCTTCACTTATATTATTTTGAGAGTCTTAATATCATGGCAATTTGCTTAAAATCCTAATATGCTAGGTATTCAAAGTTAGTAAAATTTTCTTAAGAGTGTTTTGAATACTAAGAGAAGTTTGATGCTTGATGATTGTTTTGAGATATGGAGGTAATAATATCAAAGTCGTGCTAGTTGAGTAGTTGTGAAATTGAGAAATACTTGTGTTGAAGTTTGCAAGTCCCGTAGCATGCACGTATGGTAAACGTTATGTGACAAATTTGAAACATGAGGTGTTATTTGATTGTCTTCCTTATGAGTGGCGGTCGGGGACGAGCGATGGTCTTTTCCTACCAATCTATCCCCCTAGGAGCATGCACGTAGTACCGAGGTTTTTGATGACTTGTAGATTTTTGCAATAAGTATGTGAGTTATTTATGACTAATGTTGAGTCCATGGATTATACACACTCTCACCCTTCCATCCTTGCTAGCCTCTTCGGTACCGTGCATTGCCCTTTCTCACATTGAGAGTTGGCGCAAACTTTGCCGGTGCATCCAAACCCCGTGATATGATACACTCTTTCACACATAAACCTCCTTATATCTTCCTCAAAACAGACACCATACCTACCTATTATATCATTTCCATAGCCATTCCGAGATATATTGCCATGCAACTTTCCATCATTCCGTTCATCATGACACATTCATCATTGTCATATTGCTTAGCATGATCATGTAGTTGACATAGTATTTGTGGCAGAGCCACCGTTCATAATTCTTTCATACATGTCACTCTTGGTCCATTGCATATCCTGGTACACCGCCGGAGGCATTCATATAGAGTCATCTTTTGTTCTAGTATCGAGTTGTAATCATTGAGTTGTAAATAAATAGAAGTGTGATGATCATCATTTTCGAGAGCATTGTCCCAAGTGAGGAATAAAAAAAGAGAAAGGCCATAAAAAAAGAAAAGGCCCCAAAAAAATGAGAGAAAAAGAGAGAAGGGACAATGTTACTATCCTTTGCCACACTTGTGCTTCAAAGTAGAACCATAATCTTCATGTTAGAGAGTCTCTTGTTTTGTCACTTTCATATACTAGTGGGAATTTTCATTATAGAACTTGGCTTGTATATTCCAACAATGGGCCTCCTCAACTGCCCTAGGTCTTCGTGAGCAAGCAAGTTGGATGCACACCCACTAGTTTCTTTTGTTGAGATTTCATACATTTATAGCTCTAGTGCATCCGTTGCATGGCAATCCCTACTCCTTGCATTAACATCAATCGGTGGGCATCTCCATAGTCCATTGGTTAGCCTCGTTGATGTGATACTTTCTCCTTTTTTGTCTTCTCCACATAACCCCCCTCATTATATTCTATTCCACCCATAGTGCTATGTCCATGGCTCGCGCTCATATATTGCGTGAAAGTTTATAGGTTTAAGATTACTAAAGTATGAAACAATTGCTTGGCTTGTCATAGGGGTTGTGCATGATGAGAGCATTCTTGTGTGAAGAAAATGAAACATGACTAAACTATATGATTTTGTAGGGATAAACTTTCTTTGGCCATGTTATTTTGAGAAGACATAATTGCTTAGTTAGTATGCTTGAAGTATTATTATTTTTATGTAAATATGAATTTTTGTCTTGAATCTTTCGGATCTGAATATTCATACCACAATTAAGAAGAATTACATTAAAATTATGCCAAGTAGCACTCCGCATCAAAAATTCTGTTTTTATCATTTACCTACTCGAGGACGAGCAGGAATTAAGCTTGGGGATGCTTGATACGTCTCCAACATATCTATAATTTTTGATTGCTCCATGCTATATTATCTACTGTTTTGGACATTATTGGGCTTTATTATCCACTTTTATATTATTTTTGGGACTAACCTATTAACCAGAGGCCCAGCCTAGAATTGCTGTTTTTTTGCCTGTTTTAGGGTTTCGAAGAAAAGGAATATCAAACGGAGTCCAAACGGAATGAAACCTTCGGGAACGTGATTTTCTCAACGAACAAGACCCGAGAGACTTGGACCCTACGTCAAGAAATAAAACAGGAGGCCACGAGGTAGGGGGCGCGCCCACCCCCACCAGGCGCGCCCTCCACCCTCGTGGGCCCCCTGTTGCTCCACTGACGTACTCCTTCCTCCTATATATATCCACGTACCCCCAACGATCAGAACAGGAGCCAAAACCCTAATTCCACTGCCGTAACTTTCTGTATACACGAGATCCCATCTTGGGGCCTGTTCCAGAGCTCCGCCGGAGGGGGCATCAATCACGGAGGGCTTCTACATCAACACCATAGCCCCCCCGATAAAGTGTGAGTAGTTCACCTCAGACCTACGGGTCCATAGTTAGTAGCTAGATGGCTTATTCTCTCTTTTTGGACCTCAATACAACATTCTCCCCTCTCTTGTGGAGATCTATTTGATGTAATCTTCTTTTTGCGGTGTGTTTGTTGAGACCGATGAATCGTGAGTTTATGATCAAGTCTATCTATGAATAATATTTGAATCTTCTCTGAATTATTTTATGTATGATTGGTTATCTTTGCAAGTCTCTTCGAATTATCAGTTTGGTTTGGCCTACTAGATTGATCTTTCTTGCAATGGGAGAAGTGCTTAGCTTTGGGTTCAATCTTGCGGTGTCCTTTCTCGGTGACAGTAAGGGCAGCAAGGCACGTATTGTATTGTTGCCATCGAGGATAACAAGATGGGGTTTTCTTCACATTACATGAGTCTATCCCTCTACATCATGCCATCTTGCTTAAGGCGTTACTCTGTTTTTAACTTAATACTCTAGATGCATGCTGGATAGCGGTCGATGAGTGGAGTAATAGTAGTAGATGCAGGCAGGAGTCGGTCCACTTGTCTCGGACGTGATGCCTATATACATGATCATACCTAGATATTCTCATAACTATGCTCAATTCTGTCAATTGCTCAACAGTAATTTGTTCACCCACCGTAGAATACTTATGCTCTTGAGAGAAGCCACTAGTGAAACCTATGGCCCCCGGGTCTATCTTTATTATATTGATCTCCTACTACTTAGTTATTTCCTTTGCTATTTACTTTGCCTTTATTTTACTTTGCATCTTTTATCATAAAAATACCAAAAATATTATCTTATCGTATCTATCATATCTCACTCTCGTAAGTGGCCTTATTGGGATTGACAACCCCTATTTGCGTTGGTTGCGAGGATTTATTTGTTTTGTGCAGGTACGAGGGACTCGCGCGTAGCCTCCTACTGGATTGATACCTTGGTTCTCGAAAACTAAGGGAAATACTTACGCTACTTTGCTACATCATCCCTTCGTCTTCGGGGAAAACCAATGCAGTGCTCAAGAGGTAGCAGCCGCTGACCGTTACCAGCTTCTTGAATAAGAAAACCGGGCGAAGGCGACGGACCTGGAGAAGGCCCTGGTGGCTGCCAAGGAAGCCCGCTCCAAAATTAGAGCGACGAAGGAGGAGCTAAATCAAGCTGCAGATATCGTGTCTAGGAAGCCCTTCTTGTTGCGGACTAAGTTCGAAGATCCGAAGTATGCTCCTCTGGACCGGCTATGGAGTTCTGCGGACGCCTACATGGATTTGGCTGCAAGTGCTGCTGATGCGGCCGAGTACTTCAAGGATCAGAAAGGTCCCGAAGTGGAAAAGCTGTTCTGGTCACAGTTTCACGCTCCAGTCTGTCCGCTGCTATCGAATGAGCGATTGGCCGAGTGGGCCGAGCTCCATAGGTTGTCCGGACTTGCCATGAGGTCCGTCGTGGATCACCTGTGGCCGGGAGGGCCAAGGCTGAATAGCTACTTTAGTTTAGTGCAACAATTGCTTGGTGCTGTGCCACGCCTCGATGCTGTAAAGAGATCGGCGTGCATAGAGGGTGCGCAGATGTCCTTTGCCCGTGTCAAGACATACTGGGCGGAGATGGAGGCCACCAATGTTGCGACACAGGGTTCAGCCGTAGGCCGAGTGGCTGCCGAGCACTACTTTGAAGAAGTTCTTGAAGGCGCTCGTTCGATAGAGGCTCAATGCTCGAAGAATATTATGTTCTAGTGACATGTATTCCCATTGTAAAAACAATGTTTTATTGAATTATCAAGGCTGTATTTATACTTTTTCCCGAAAGTACTATGATGCCTCCTGTGCGGCCGTTTATGTATATATGTATATAACCTGAAAGTTTGCAGTCGTCGGCTTCCGCCCCCATGCATATAATGCGGGGGTGTTCGCAAAAATGCATATCCACACTTGATCCAACGTCTTGGTCCGTTAAGGAGGTGATAGCGCAGCGAACGAGGCAATCGGACTATATTGCTTTAACACTTTCACTTAGCCATAGGAGTTTGACAGTGGGGCTACTATATAGCCCCTGGTACTTCTGCGCTCGTCCGAATATGGGGCGCGTACATACATGACCGGGAAACGGCCCTTCGTTAACGCAGAGGAATCCCGAAGATACCGATGAGTCATCGAGTGGTTGACCAATCTCTCGCTATATCATGAAAGTCAGTTTTCTGCTTTCTCTACTGAGGTGCTCATCCGGATGAACCAGGGCACAATCGTAGTAGTTCTCCCAGTGCTACCTTAGCCGATATAACGGAATGTAAGGTACCAAAACGTGGGAGCCGGGCAAACCCAACATTTGACCAAAGACATGATTCGGAGCTGATGCATATAGGGCCAAACTCGCGACGCCGAACACTCCCTAAGGTGTTCGGTCTTTATAACATATACCGGGCTAAACAATTCCCTTAATAAGAAACCCCATGTGTCCGAGTATGTGCAAAATCCTGGCGTGGCCACATGCCAATAACGCCATGATACATCTCCAACATATCTATAATTTTTGATTGCTCCATGCTATATTATCTACTGTTTTGGATGTTTATGGGCTTTATTATACACTTTTATATCATTTTTGGGACTAACCTATTAACCCAGAGCCCAGTGCCAGTTCATGTTCTTTCCTTGTTTTAGAATATCGCAGAAAAGGAAAATCAAATGGATCCCAATTGACCTGAAACTTCACGGAACTTATTTTTGGATCAGAAGAAGCCCAGAAGACTTGGAGTCCACGCAAGGGAAGCTTCAAGGAGGCCACGAGGTAGGGGGGCGCGCCCACCCCCCTGGGCACGCCCTCCACCCTTGTGGGCCCCTCATGGCCCCCCTGACGTACTTCTTCCGCCTATATATCTCCATATACGCTAAAATGATCGGGGAGCACAATAGACCGGGAGTTCCGCCGCCAGAAGCCTCCGTAGCCACCGAAAACCAATCTAGACCCGTTTCGGCACCCTGCCGGAGGGGGGAATCCCTCTCCGGTGGCCATCTTCATCATCCCGGTGCTCTCCATGACGAGGAGGGAGTAGTTCTCCCTCGGGGCTGAGGGTATGTACCAGTAGCTATGTGTTTGATCTCTCTCTCTTTCTCTCTCGTGTTCTTGAGGTGGTACGATCTTGATGTATCACGAGCTTTGCTATTATAGTTGGAACTTATGATGTTTCTCCCCCTCTACTCTCTTGTAATGGATTGAATTTTCCCCTTGAAGTTATCTTATCGGATTGAGTCTTTAAAGATTTGAGAACATTTGATGTATGTTTTGCCATACGTATCTGTGGTGACAATGGGATATCACGTGATTCACTTGATGTGTGTTTTGGTGATCAACTTGCGGGTTCTGCCCATGAACCTATGCATAGGGGTTGGCACATGTTTTCGTCGTGATTCTCTGGTAGAAACTTTGGGGCACTCTTTGAGGTCCTTTGTGTTGGTTGAATAGATGAATCTGAGATTGTGTGATGCATATCATATACTCATACCCATGGATACTTGAGGTGACATTGGAGTATCTAGGTGACATTAGTGTTTTGGTTGATTTGTATCTTAAGGTGTTATTCTAGTACGAACTCTAGGGCTGTTTGTGACACTTATAGGAATAGCCCAACGGATTGATTGGAAAGAATAACTTTGAGGTGGTTTCGTACCCTACCATAATCTCTTCGTTTGTTCTCCGCTATTAGTGACTTTGGAGTGACTCTTTGTTGCATATCGAGGGATAGTTATGTGATCAAATTATGTTATTATTGTTGAGAGAACTTGCACTAGTGAAAGTATGAACCCTAGGCCTTGTTTCCTATCATTGCAATACTGTTTACACTCACTTTTATCATTAGTTACCTTGCTGTTTTTATATTTTCAGATTACAAAAACCTTTATCTACCATCCATACCCCTCTTGTATCACCATCTCTTCGCCGAACTAGTGCACCTATACAATTTACCATTGTATTGGGTCTGTTGGGGATAGAAGAGACTCTTTGTTATTTGGTTGCAGGGTTGCTTGAGAGAGACCATCTTCATCCTACGCCTCCTACAAATTGATAAACCTTAGGTCATCCACTTGAGGGAAATTTGCTACTGTCCTACAAACCTCTGCACTTGGAGGCCCAACAACGTCTACAAGAATAAGGTTGTGTAGTAGACATCACGCCAGCATCCTTCTCAGTTGTGTGGAGTATCCGGAGGATATGAGCAACAAGAGACAGTAAAAAAGGTTTACGCAGGGTCTTAATCTAAAAAGAAACCTTTGAGCGGGTCCCTGCTGCACGTCTGCGCATGTTTCTCCGTTGTGCCGTGTCATGGACGGGTGTAGCACGACTGTCATCTGCAAAAGGAAAGAACTTAGGTGAAAGTTGCCGTGCCAAAAAGAAGAGTTGGTTATTATCAATGAACTATCAGAATTCAAGAGAAGCCAAGTTGAGCCGGGCTGGCCCTGATTACACGCGGGAAGCCCCTGGTATCATTTATGGGGGTTTGATCATCAAACCAATCTCATGTATATATGATGGAATGCCAGATTCATTTGACGTGTCCGTGGTCTTGACGACCTGCCATTTTTCTGGTTGGTGAGGCCGTCTAGTTTGCGGCTACTAGAGCCGCCGCATCCTCTTCCGTATGTGGGAAACGTTCGGTATTTCCGCTAACTGAGATGATGCCACGTGGACTGGGCATCTTAAGCTTGAGAAAAGCATAATGCGGTATTGCGTTAAAACTAGTGAAAGTCGTTCTTCAGAGTAGTGCTTGATAGCCACTTCGGAATGGGGCGATGTGAAAAGTTAACATTTCACTTCGGAAGTTATCGGGAGAACCGAATACCACCTCTAGTGGTAGAGAGCCCGTACAGCGGGCCTCTTGGCCTGGTATTACTCCCTTGAAGGTAGTATTACTATGGCTTACTTGTGTCGGGTCTATCCCCATTTTGCGGACTGTGTCCTGATATATCAGATTTAGATCACTGCCGCCGTCCATGAGGACTCGTGTGAAATGGTACCCATTTATTATTGGGTCTAACACCAAGGCCATCAGTCCTTCATGCCGGATATTTGTCTCGTGATCCCTACGATCAAAAGTGATCAGGCAGGCCAATCAGGGGTTGAACCTAGGGGTGACGGGCTCTATGGCGCGTGTGCCTCGGAGTGCATGCTTGCTTCTCCTCTTTGTCACATGGATCACGTTTACTATTTTAACCTCTGGTGGGAACTTTTTTTGTCCTCCGGCGCTTTGCTGGCGAGGCTCATCCTCGTCTTCACTTGGTGTCTCTTCCCCTTTGTGTTCGGTGTTTAGGTTACCGGCTTGCTTGAAGACCCAACATTCTCTGTGGTTATGATTTTCAGGTTTTCCTGGGGTGCCATGAATCTGACAGAGTTTGTCAAGAATTTTGTTTAGGCCAGATTGCCCTTCTCTGCTACCTTTGAAAGGCTTTTTCCGCTGACCTGGTCGGGAGCCCCTGAATCCGGCGTTTACCGCCGTGTTATCTGGGCTATCTTCTTTATTTCGACGCTTGTTTTTGTTGCGTCGTGGTTTACCATTGCCATCCCTGACTTCGGATGTGCTTGGGTCGCTGGTGCTGCTACGGGCCAACCAGATGTCCTCGCCCGCACAAAAGCGGGTCATGAGGCTTGTTAGGGCTGCCATTGTTCTCGGTTTTTCTTGACCGAGGTGTCTGGCGAGCCATTCGTCTCGGACGCTGTGCTTAAAAGCTGCTAAGGCTTCGGCGTCCGGACAGTCGACGATTTGGTTCTTCTTGGTGAGGAACCTGTTCCAAAGCTTTCGGGCGGACTCTCCGGACTGTTGGATTATATGACTTAAATCGTCTGCATCCGGAGGTCGGACATAAGTCCCTTGAAAATTGGCCCGAAAAGCGTCCTCGAGCTCCTCCCAACTTCCAATTGAGTTTTCAGGGAGGCTTTTCAGCCAGTGCCGAGCTGGCCCTTTAAGCTTGAGGGGCAAGTATTTAATGGCATGGAGATCGTCTCCACGAGCCATATGAATATGGAGGATGAAGTCCTCTATCCAGACTCCAGGGTCTGTGGTTCCGTCGTACGCCTCTATGTTCACCGGTTTGAATCCCTCTGGGAATTCGTGATCCAGCACCTCATCAGTGAAACATAAGGGGTGTGCGGCACTCCTGTATTGGGATGCGCCATGGTGTTCGGACGGTTGTAGTATTCGGTGTTGGTTTTGTACCGTAGCGCGCTTCCTAGATCCATAGATAGATCTGGTCGCGCCGGATTTTTGACGCAAGTTCTCACGTAGATCGTGTGTTGACTTATGCGCGACTTTGTTAGCCGCTCTATCGCGTTCACAAGGTGGTGGATCCGGCGGGTTGGCCGTATCACTCTTCGGCTGTATGGGCTCTAAGGCCTCATCGTCGAATTCCGGTAATAGCTTGCGCTTGGATAGCTATTTTTATGGTAACTTCCACCATACTTTGTTACTTTGTTCCACTTGCTGTTAAGCGTATCTTGTGCGACCTTCAGCCTTTGCTTCTGTTTCTTCAGGCTCCTCGCTGTGGCAATAAGCCTTCTGCGGAGGTTTTCTTGCTCCAAGTGCGTTTCCGGGATGATGTGTGCATCTTCGTCCGGACTGTTTTCTTCCCCAGACGGGGTTTGATGAGGCTGATCCTTGGCGTCATCGTGGTCGGAAGTCGGATCCGTACTATGTTTGCAGTTTGCATCTTGATCGTGCTCTGCCACCGGGGTGGTGCAATCGTCGTTTCTTCTAGAGTCGACTGGACTGTTATTTCCTCTTGCGCTGTTATCGTTGTTTTTGCTATGGCGGGACTTAGAGTGGCGCCACTGACGTTGGTGCCTGGGTTGCTTGGAGGGGGCATCCCAAGCTATCTCTTTGCCATTGTCCTCTCTGGGTGTATCCACCATGTATACGTCATGTGATGAAGTGGCGGTCCAGCGCCCTGTGGGCGGTGTTTCCTGTTCGTCTCCTGCATCGTCGTCCATACCATCGATGTCTTCGGAGTCGAAGTCGAGCATGTCGGTTAAGTCGTCGACAGTGGCTACTAAGTGGGTGGTAGGTGGGCAGCAAATTTCTTTCGTCGTCCGCATCCCATTCTAGCCGGACATAGTTTGGCCAAGGTTCTCCTGACAGGGAGAGAGACCTTAATGAATTTAGCACATCTCTGAAAGGTGAGTGCTGAAAGATATCCGCGGAGGTGAACTCCATGATTGGTGCCCCGCCAGATTCGACAGGCACGGATGTAGGCGGCTCAGAGTCCGTGGCGGGGATAAATCCAGTGGTTCGGCGACACGGCTCTCGAAAGGGGTGAAGTCAGTATCTGGCTCTATCGCCACTGAGAGTGCGGCCTCCATGGCGGGGTCTATCCCTCTGCTCCCGGATGGCGCGATTTGCTCCAGATTAATGACCGGAGTAGCTGCGGATGCGATCTCTCGAACATTGTCCGACGACAGAGTTACGTCTTGCTCGTCGCGACTGTGCGGCACGTTCGGCATGGGCTCGAATCCGCCGAAGATCAAGTCTCCGCGGATGTCGGCGGTGTAGTTCAAGTTTCCAAATCTGACCTGATGGCCAGGGGCATAGCTTTCGATCTGCTCCAGATGGCCAAGCGAATTGGCCCGTAGTGTGAAGCCGCCGAATATGAAGATCTATCCGAGGAGGAAAGCCTCACCCTGGACCGCATTGCTAGCGATGATCGAAGGAGCCATCAAGCCTTATGGTGACGACACAGTGGAACTCTCAATGAAAGCACCAATGTCAGTGTCAAAACCAGCGGATCTCGGGTAGGGGGTCCCGAACTGTGCGTCTAAGGCGGATGGTAATAGGAGGCAGGGGACACGATGTTTACCCAGGTTCGGGCCCTCTTGATGGAGGTAATACCCTACGTCCTGCTTGATTGTTCTTGATTATATGAGTATTACAAGAGTTGATCTACCACGAGATAAAAGAGGCTAAACCCTAGAAGCTAGCCTATGGTATGATTGTATGTTGTTCTATGGACTAAAACCCTCCGGTTTATATAGACACCAGAGGGGGCTAGGGTTACACAAGGTCGGTTACAAAGAAGGAGATATACATATCCGTATTGACTAGCTTACCTTCCACGCCAAGTAGAATCCCATCCGGACACGGGACGAAGTCTTCAATCTCGTATCTTCATAGTCCAATAGTCCGGCCAAAGGACATAGTCTAGCTGTCTGGAGACCCCCGAATCCAGGACTCCCTCAGCGCCCATGGGTAACCCAATGGATACTCAAAAAAATTAATAAATGAAAATAACTCCTATAACATGTGGGTTCAACATCCAACTCATATGGTCCAACCCTAAATCTCGTATTCCTTAATCAAGTCATAGATCATAGGCTCATAATCACCTGCTCTCCACTCCTCATATGTCCTATGTGACTCCTCAAAAAGATGAAATGTCGACTCAGCGATCCCCAATTCCCACCATCGCCTTCCACTACGTCGGCCTTCCACCGACCGCTGCTCATACTCCCCTGATGCCTCCAAGAGGCCACCCACTGGAGGAGGCCACATACGTGCTATACTACTCTACCATGATCACTTGAATTTTGAACTCATTTCTCTACCTCTTAAGAATTTGAATGCTATATATTGTACCCAATGGATACCCATTGGGTATAGGATACCCGATGGGTATGGGCATGGGTGTTAGTTTATACCCATCGATATTGAAGTGGGTGGGTATAAAAAGTTTCTATGGGTATGGGTTTGGGTAGAAGGAGGTTGTACCCGCCCATACCCTACTCATTGCCATCCCTATGTTAGGCCCTGTTTCGCATGCACATCGTTCCAGTGATTAATTTTCCGTTTTCAATTTCGTGGCTAGTTGCCGTAATTTTTGAACTGATCCCCTCTGCTACACGGCTCGATTCTGATTTCTAGGGTTTTCTCTAGATGCAAAACCATTATGTATACATTCATGATTCGCCATCAGTGATGTATCCATTCATGATTCTGATTTCTAGGGTTTTCTCTAAATGCTACACGGCTTGATTTCCCTGATCTTTGTTAGCACTATCAGTTGTTTCTCGTTCCATGATGCATTTTGTGTTTCTAACTGATGGATGTGCCATCATTTAACTCACATGAACTTTAATTGTGAATATTACCATCTATGGTGTGAATAATTTATCAGGAGTCCACTGTAAAATTTATCATGTCACTGAATACTTAGTTTTGTGATGTCCAATATATGTGTTTGTGTGTAAGTTGCTGCCATCCCTAATTTGCATAAGTTATCTTGCCCGATACATACATTTTATCGGTGTATTATAAGCAAACAAAAATTCAGGTATTCAATATCCAGTAGAAGCACACATGTCCTTGTCATTCTCTGTTGTGGATGAGTTATCTTGTTGTATGTTCACAAGTTACCAATGTATCATAAGAATATGTGTGTGACTATTAATTCAACAGCTGTGCATCCTTTATGCTCACTTTTTTCTCTTTTGTTATTCTTGTGTGCCAGGTCACAATGCCAAGGAAGCGCAAATTAGATGATGACTTTGAGGAGGTGAACCCCTTAAAGAAGCATAAGCCTCCCGCAGATCGGAACATGGCTTCTCCTAGTGCTCTTGTGACTGTCTGTAAGGATATGTCAGATGAGAGAATTGCCGCGATCGATGGCATGGATTTCACTAGTCTATGGAATATCAAGTGTGATAATCTGTTCAATCGGCTTTCTCAATGGCTTGCTGGTCTATATGACCCTGATTCACGTGAGGTTGTTGTACCTAGTAACGGAAGGTTACCGGTCAGTGAAGAGTCTTTGCATCGTATAATGGGTGTGCCCCAAGGTGATATTGCGGTGGATTTCAAGGTTCCTACAGATGCACAGCTTGAGCTTGCGGGAGATCTTTTTGCTGATCTTGGATATGCTCCTAAAACTGTGGATGTATTAAACTTTATCTTGAGCACTAACCAACATGACGACAATTTCAAGTGCTTGTGGCTTGTGCTTGCTGCCAGCACCGTGATGGTGCCGACAACTTCCAACAAGATCAGCACCAGATGGTATCCTGTGTTGGTAAGCACATCTGGCTATCTTTCTAGTTCACGCTTTTTATCTCTTTTCTTTTTTGTTTTTTACCTGGTAACTTTTTTGCTTCTTAGTCTAATGATTATGCACATATGCACTTTGATAACTTTCCCTGATTTTTGGAGTGTGGTAATTTTTGTCCCTTTGATTTTTCTATGATCTGAAGTGTGGTATTTATGTAGTAATGCACCTGATAACTTTATATGAAGGTGTACTAATTATATAGTAATGCACCGGATAACTTTTTATGAAGGTGTAGTAATTACATAGTGATGCACCTGATAACTTTTTTCTGAAGGTGTGGTAATTATGTAGTAATGCGCCTGATAACTTTTTCTGAAAGTGTGGTAATTATGTAGTAATGCACCTGATAATTTATTTATGCCTTGCAATATGGTAATTTTGACTTACTTCTCAATAATGTGGTAATTGTATGCTTATGTACTTGGTGATTCAATGCTTTAACAGTGTTATAAGTGTCTACTTATGTCCCCTGCTAACTTGTGTCATACATTCCTCTATGTTTCATGTGTTTCCTTTTTTCGCAGCAAAATATTGGCAATGTAAAAAACCTCAACTGGTGCAAATTTATTGCGGACCAGCTTCACAAAGCCCTTTCAAAAGGAAAGCCTACGACGGGCTGCCTCCTATTCTACAATGTTAGTCCCCCTATTCTTTTTTTTGTTCCCATGATTTTTGGATTGTACATCTTATTCCGCCAAACAGCTAGATTGTAATGACCTTTTCTGTTTTTCCAGCTTCTGTATATAGATGCTATTGACTTAACTGGCCTTGGTATCATCTTGCCTAATGGTCTTTTTGCAATTAATGTGTGGAGGAATGAGTTGGCATCGAAAGTTCTCCGGATGGATGTCCAGAGGAACAAGCTTTTGTAGCGACCAGACCTCAAACAGTCTGATCTCTATGCTCCGGTGTCATCCCTGGATCAGTAATGCTGACACCACCCAATACTCGGAGGATTTATAACAGAGTAGCAATCACACACTTATTACATCGAGTGTCTCAAAAGAGAACTTATTACAATAAATATGGCTTAAGGCCATCTAATAATGATAACAGCGGAAGGCTTGGAAGATAAGTGAGTCCATCAACTCCAACGGCATCACTGAGTATAGAACCACGACCTAAACTCCTTAATCATCGTCTAAAAAGTCTACAACATTAACGTTGCAGCCCAAAAATGGGTCAGCACATGGAATATACTGGCAAGGTAACACATAGAGAGTAATGAAATGAAACAGCTATACTATATGCATATTTGGCTGGTGGAAAGCTCTATGGTTACAGTTTTGCGTAAAGCCAATTTTTCCCTACTTCAAAGGAATAAATTTATTTAACTATCATGGTGGTTGTTAAACATTGAGAATGGTTGACAGCATTCTCAATCCCAATTAAGCATCATCATTAAACATAACCCAACAAAATTAATTTAGACTAACATGTTGAGATTCACATGAAAATCCAGGTACTAGATACTCAATATGTCCATAACCGGGGACACGGCTAACCATGATTAGTTTATTACACTCTGCAGAGGTTTGCACACTTTTCCCCACAAGACTCGATCGCCTCCGTTTGGTTTCTCGCACTACATGGTGTTTGAGAAGACGGATGACCGAGACATAGTCTTTCAGAAGCGCTAGCACCTTACGGTGGGTAGACCGTACAACCTACATCCCCTACATCTACTAGTCTACCACTGTAAGAGTTCGCACGACTTAGTCAACTATGCTAGAGCCCATAATAGCTTGTGGCTACACACGGAAGTTTCTAGTATGAATAGTCTCATGATCCCTTTGAGACTGGATGGCGGTCCAAAAGAAAACAGGCAAGTCCTGGAACACCCAGGTGCCTCAGTCCACCTAGATGTGTGTTTAAGTTGCCACCTTAGATAAACCATTAATTAACAATCTCACATCTGTCATGGATATCACTCACCCAATCCACGTCTACTAGCATAGCATGGCATAATAAGCAAACATAGAAGTAACTCCCAAGGTCTGATAATAACAGGTAATAGGTACTACCTCATCTACTTCCCATCCCACAATTTAATTAGATCCTAATCATGCAATGTGTGAGGATTGATCTAATGCAATAAAACTGGGTAGTAGAAAAGGTATGATCAAAGTGTTACTTGCCTTGCTGATGATCCGCGAAACCTAACGATTCGAAGTAACAGGCGGCGCACTCCGGGTATTCTATCGCAAACAAATAAACAAGCATACAATAAGTACTCATCTAATGCATAGGTAAAACTCAAATAAGAGATCTAACCAGAAGGTTCAACTTAAGAACTCCGGTTGGCAAAAAGAATCAAATCAAACGAAGCAACGAAAGACAAACGGTGAAAGAAAACAAGTTCGTTCTAGTAATCTGGATCTAGGGCAAATTTTACAGTAACAAAAACTTGTTTAAGTTGGTTAAACGGATAAAGGGTTTCGAGACGAAACTCTAGGCGCTTGAATCGCCTGATTCCGATAAACGAGCGAAAACTAAAACGAAAATCGGATCAGGAATCGCGATCAGAAAAATCACGGATTTAATCCGAGAAAAAGAAAAACGACGAACGCCGATTTTTTTTTCTTTTCTTCGGCACGGAAAACGAGGCGCGACAAACCTCGGGCGCCAGGATCGTCGGCGGCGGCTCTGCCGACGCGTGTGCATCGAGGCGGGGCTGATGGGCTGGGGCGGCTCGGGGCGGCGCTATTTAAAGGCTGCCCCCGGGGCGGTGTCCCGCTCGGGTACGGCCCGAAGTCGGTTTGTTTTTTTAATTATTCCGCTCGGAAGAAAAATAAAAAGAAATACTAAACAGACTCCAAAAATTCCTAAATAAATTTTCACGGGCTTCTAAAATCAAGCCGCACAAGGTGAACATTTATTTGGGACCTAAATACAACTTTGAAAAATGCACTTTTTTCCTAAATTCAAATAAAACACCGAAAAACTCCGAAATAAAATCTTATTTGATTTTATTATGAAATCCTCAATATTTCTTTATTTTGGGAAAGTCATTTTATTCCCTCTCTCAAATTTTTGTAATAGGAATAATTGATGATAAAATAAATAAAATCAAATGATCCTATTCTCAAAATTTGAGAAAACTCAAATATGAAAATAACGAAATCCCCAACTCTCTCCGTGGGTCATTGAGTCGCGTAGAATTTATAGGATCAACCAAAAAGCAAAATAAAATATGATATGCATGATGATCTAATGTATAACATTCCAAATTGAAAATTTGGGATGTTACAAACCTATCCCCCTTAAGATGAATCTCGCCCTCGAGATTCGGGTTGGCTAGAAAATAGGTGAGGGTGGTCTTTGAGAAAATCTTCCTCTCGTTCTCAGGTGGCTTCATCCTCTGTGTGGTGGCTCCACGGAACTTTACAAAACTTGATAACCTTGCTGCGAGTGACTCGGCTGCCAAACTCGAGGATCTTAATTGGTTTCTCCTCGTAGGTCAAATCGTTATCCAACTGAATAGTTTCCAATGGCACTGTGTCTCTCAACGGTAAGTCAGCCATCTCCGCATGACATTTCTTTAACTGAGAAACGTGGAACACATCATGTACTCCTGACAATCCTTCGGGTAATTCCAACTTGTAGGCCACTTCTCCCATACGCTCCAAAACTCGATATGGTCCTACAAATCGTGGTGCTAACTTCCCTTTAACTCCAAAACGCTTTGTTCCCCGAAGTGGAGATACTCGAAGATAAGCTCTGTCTCCTACTTCGTAAACTGTCTCCTTGCCTTTAGAATCTGCATAACTTTTCTGTCTGGACTGGGCTACCTTGAGCCTATCGCGAATCAACTTCATCTTCTGTTCAGACTCTTTAATCAAGTCAGGCCCGAACAACTGGCGGTCTCCAACTTCGTCCCATGACAGCGGTGTCCTGCACCTCCTTCCGTACAAAGCTTCGAAAGGGGCCATCTTTAAACTGCTTTGATAACTGTTGTTGTAAGAGAACTCTGCATATGGCAAATTATCGTCCCAACTAGATCCATAATCTAGCGCACAAGCTCTCAGCATATCCTCCAAAATCTGATTGACTCTCTCGGTCTGTCCATCTGTCTGTGGATGAAAAGCTGTACTGAATTCTAGCCTGGTACCCAAAGTGTCATGCAACTGCTTCCAGAACTTTGAGGTAAGCTGGGTTCCTCTATCCGATATGATACTCCTTGGAACTCCATGCAAACATACGATCCTAGTCATGTATATCTTTGCCAACTTAGCACTGGTATAAGTGGTCTTTACTGGGATGAAATGAGCTACTTTCGTCAATCGATCAACTACAACCCAAATCGAGTCATAGCCTGAACGAGTCCTTGGAAATCCTGTGATAAAATCCATGCCTAGCTTATCCCACTTCCATTCGGGTATCGGCAATGGTTGTAACAATCCTGCTGGCTTCTGATGCTCTGCCTTTACTCTCTGACATACATCACAAACTGCTACATACTCCGCTATATCCTTCTTCATTCCGGTCTACCAGAAAATGTCTTTCAAATCCAAATACATCTTGGTATTTCCTGGGTGAATCGAATACGGTGAGTCGTGTGCCTCTTGCAAAATCAACTTCCTGATCTCCGGGTCATTGGGCACATAAACGCGGCCTTCAAACCGTAGGGTGTCGTGCTCATCCTCACGAAATCCTTTAGCTTTTCCTTTGCTTAGTTTCTCCTTTATAGCGGCAATCTCTTTGTCAGCTTTCTGAGCTTCCCTAATTTTATCCATCAAGGTTGACTGAATCTCCAATGCTGCTACATAGCCTCTCGGAACTATTTCCAAACATAGTTCACGAAGATTTTCTGCTAACTCCCTTGGTATTCCTCCCGTCATTAATGTATTGACATGGCTCTTGCGGCTTAATGCGTCTGCTACTACATTAGCTTTTCCGGGGTGATAATGCAATTTCATATCATAATCCTTGATAAGCTCCAACCATCTCCTTTGTCTGAGATTTAACTCCTTCTGTGTGAAAATGTACTTCAAACTCTTATGATCCGTGTACACCTCACGATGATTTCAAATGAGAAAATGTCTCAATGTCTTCAATGCATGCACTACGGCTGCTAACTCCAAATCATGCGTGGCATAATTCAACTCATGAGGCTTTAGTTGTCTTGAGGCATATGAAACAACTCTCCCTTCCTGCATAAGCACTGCTCCAAGTCCTCGACATGAAGCGTCGCAATACACCTCATAATCCTTAGTCTGGTCTGGCAAGATCAATACTGGTGAGGTAACTAAGCGTTTCTTCAACTCCTGGAAACTAGCCTCACACTCCTCTGTCCATATGAACTTGATATCTTTCTTTAATAACTCCGTCATAGGCTTCACAATCTTTGAGAAATTCTCAATAAATCTCCGGTAGTATCCTGCGAGTCCAAGAAAACTCCGGATCTCTCCAACTGTTGTTGGGGCTTCCCACTTGGTCACGGTTTCAACTTTAGCGGGATCTACTGCTATACCTTCTCCAGATATAACGTGTCCGAGGAATCCTACTTCCTTCATCCAAAACTCACATTTGCTGAACTTGGCATATAATTGATGTTCTCTGAGCTTTCCAAGTACCAAACACAAATGCTCCTTATGTTCCTCTTCATTCTTCAAATAAACCAGGATATCATCAATGAACACTACGACGAACTTATCCAAAAACTCCATAAACACTTTGTTCATCATGTTCATAAAATAGGCAGATGCATTAGTCAGACCAAATGACATAACGGTGTACTCATACAACCCATACCTGGTGGTAAAAGCTGTCTTAGGAATATCCTGTTCTCGAATCTTCAACTGGTGGTATCCTGATCGCAGATCGATCTTGGAAAATACCTTAGCTCCTTGCAATCGATCAAACAGATCATTGATCATTGGTAATGGGTACTTGTTCTTGATCGTTACTTCATTCAATCCTCGATAATCAACAACCATCCTTAATGATCCATCTTTCTTCTCCACCAGAAGTACTGGCGATCCCCAAGGCGAAGAACTTGGGCGAATATATCCTTTATCCAGTAACTCCTTAATCTGCTTCTTAACTTCCACCAAATCCTTTGTTGGCATCCTATATGGTCTCTTTGATATAGGACCTGTGCCTGGCAATAGCTCAATCAAAAACTCAATATCTCTATCCGGTGGCATGCCTGGCAACTCTTACGGAAATACATCGGGAAAATCCCTTACCACTGGTACTTCCTCGTGCACAACTCCTGTTAGGCAATTTACTCGAGTCCTCTTTGGCACATGCCGGGATACATACTTGATCCTTCTCCCTTCTGGTGTGGTAAGCAAAATTGACTTACTAGAACACTCAATATTCCCTTCATACTTTGATAACCAATCCATGCCTAATATCACATCCAATCCTTGAGATTCCAATACTATTAGGTCTGAGGGAAAAACATGGTTACCAACCCTTAATGGTAACCGATCACACCATAGACTAGCCACATACTCTGCTCCGGGCGAGGTTACTAACATGGGTGACCTAAGGGCTTGGGTTGGTAGGTTATACTTATCCACAAATCCCCTTGAGATGTATGAATGCAATGCGCCAGTATCAAAAAGAACGAGTGCAGTAAATGACTTAACCAAAAACTTACCTATTACTGCATCGGGCTGAGCTTCAACCTCCTCCATGCTAACGTGGTTCACCTGTCCCCTATTGAAAGGGTTAGGCTTCTTCCTAGAACTTCCATTGCTATTTCCATTTTGTAATTTAGGATATTCATTTGCATAATGTCCTGTCTTCGAACACTTAAAACAAGTGACTTGGCTTAGGTCTTTCTTGGCTGGGGTTGAGGGGTTGGTGCGGTTCTGGCCGTTGCTTCCTCCATTGCCATTTACCATTCTTGGTGCCATTGTGATTGTGCGAGCTACCTCCTCCATGGGTATGCTGAAAATGTCCTCCTGGTCTAGGGGTAAAACGTGGCTTCTGCTGAGCTCCTGAATTGTACTTTCCTTGTCCATACTTCCTCTTGCGATTCTCAATCTGCTGCTGCTTCCCTTCAATCATAAGAGCATGATCTACCAACTCCTGGTAGTTGTTGAAGGTGGCTACCATCAACTGCATGCTCAACTCATCATTCAGTCCTTCTAGAAACTTCTCCTGCTTCGCTGCATTCGTAGCAACGTCATCTGGGGCATAACGTGCTAACTTACTAAATTCCTCCACATACTGGCCAACTGTCCTTCCTCCTTGGCGCAAGTTGCGAAACTCACGCTTCTTCATGGCCATAGCTCCTGCTGAAACATGTGCAGTACGAAAAGCCTGCTGAAACTGGTCCCATGTGACAGTGTCTACTGGGAAAGTGGCTGTGAAATTCTCCCACCATGATGCTGCGGGTCCTTCTAGCTGATGTGCGGCAAACTTCACCTTCTCCGCATCTATGCATCCTGCTATGGTCAACTCCCTAGCTGTCTTGCGGAGCCAATCATCTGCTACTATCGGCTCAGTGCTACTAGAAAACACCGGAGGATTCAGCCTAAGGAAATGGGCTAAGTGGTCAACAGGTGGTGGTGGTGGTGGGTTGTTGTTGTTTCCCCAATTCTGATTCTGGACTAGCAACTGCATCAATGTGTTCTGCTGCTGGATCAACTGGGTGAGATCCGGTGGAAAGGTAAATCCGGGGTCACGTCTCGGAGGCATCTGAGGGTTTAGAAAAGATGAGATATAAGAATAGAGGGGGTCTAAAGAGAAAACACTACCCATATGCACATGAGGCAAAACAAACAATTCACTTCAATCAATCAACCAAGGGCATACAATCGATCTACCTATCACAAAAGTGCTCGGACTACTATATTTACATGGTGGACTACTACTACTGATGAGGTGGTCTACTAGAAATATTCTACGGTCGTTGACTCCATGATATCTGCTCCAGCTTCATCAACATAGTCATCATCGCTACTATCCGCTTCCGAGTCAGTGCCGTCGATGATGATGTAGTCTTCCGGGCTAATCTCCTGGGGTTCTACGTCTTCATCTACTGACGTAGGGCCTCCCATAAATATTACAATCTTCTTGATTAGGTCGTCATTCTTCTCCACCAATACTTCAATTTCCTCTTCATAATCTTCACGTGTAGCCTTGAGTTCTTCCTCCAGTTCCTTGATTCTAGTCTTAGCCTTCTTCAGATCTATCATGTCAGCGCACATCTGGTTCTCCTGTCGTCGAATATGCTGGTTTAACTCCTGGATAAAAGCTACAATTGATCTATCCTTCCTGGTGTTGATCATCTCCCAGTGTTCATCTCGGCGTCCACAAATCTGGTAGATAGTATCCTTGAGATCCTTGTGATAGACTTCTCCAATGCGCCCCATGGCGATGTGAGCTGCCATGCTCTTTCCTAGACTCCAAGTTGGTGCATCAAAAGAAAATTCTATGGGCTCAGTGATTGGCATGAATGTCCTTCCTAGAACTTGAACTTGAATCATCCAGCGCTCTTCTTCAGGTAAAGTGGCGTTGTAGGTTTCCCGTGAAGCTTGGTACTCCTATATTCAGGTATCTAGTGACTTCCTTCAAGTGGCGTCCAAAGGGTGTATCTTCATCCGGTAGTGTGAACTTGTTCCTTGCATCCGCCATCCTAAAGAGTAGAAAAGATGAGAGAACAGAAGAGAATAGAGTGAATAGTAATCTACGTCTTTAGCTTAGTGGTCGTGTCCTACAGTCAGCGTGTGCTCTGATACCATCTCTGTAGCGACCAGACCTCAAACAGTTTGATCTCTGTGCTCCGGTGTCATCCCTGGATCAGTAATGCTGACACCACATAGTACTCGGAGGATTTATAACAGAGTAGCAATCACACACTTATTACATCGAGTGTCTCAAAAGAGAACTTATTATAATAAATATGGCTTAAGGCCATCTAATAACGATAACAGCGGAAGGCTTGGAAGATAAGTGAGTCCATCAACTCCAACGACATCATTGAGTATAGAACCACGACCTAAACTCCTTAATCATCGTCTGAAAAGTCTGCAACATTAACGTTGCAGCCCGAAAACGGGTCAGCACATGGAATATGCTGGCAAGGTAACACATAGAGAGTAATGAAATGAAACAGCTATACTATATGCATATTTGGCTGGTGGAAAGCTCTATGGTTACAGTTTTGCGTAAAGCCAACTTTTCCCTACTTCAAAGGAATAAATTTATTTAACTATCATGGTGGTTGTTAAACATTGAGAATGGTTGACAGCATTCTCAATACCAATTAAGCATCATCATTAAACATAACCCAACAAAATTAATTTAGACTAACATGTTGAGATTCACATGAAAATCCAGGTACTTGATACTCAAGATGTCCATAACCAGGGACACAGCTAACCATGATTAGTTTATTACACTCTACAGAGGTTTGCGCACTTTTCCCCACAAGACTCGATCGCCTCCGTTTGGTTTCTCGCACTACATGGTGTTTGAGAAGATGGATGACCGAGACACAGTCTTTCAGAAGCGCTAGCACCTTACGATGGGTAGACCGTACCACCTACATCCCCTACATCTGCTAGTCTACCACTGTAAGAGTTCGCACGACTTAGTCAACTATGCTAGAGCCCATAATAGCTTGTGGCTGCACACGGAAGTTTCTACTATGAATAGTCTCATGATCCCTTTGAGCCTGGGTGGCAGTCCAAAAGAAAACAGGCAAGTCCTGGAACACCCAGGTGCCTCAATCCACCTGATGTGTGTTTAATATGCCACCTTAGATAAACCATTAATTAACAATCTCACATCTGTCATGGATATCACTCACCCAATCCACGCCTACTAGCATAGCATGGCATAATAAGCAAACGTAGAAGTAACTCCCAAGGTCTGATAATAACAGGTAATAGGTACTACCTCATCTACTTCCCATCCCACAATTTAATTAGATCCTAATCATGCAATGTGTGAGGATTGATCTAATGCAATAAAACTGGGTAGTAGAAAAGGTATGATCAAAGTGTTACTTGCCTTGCTGATGATCCGTGAAACCTAACGATTCGAAGTAACAGGCGGCGCACTCCGGGTATTCTATCGCAGACAAACAAACAAGTATACAATAAGTACTCATCTAATGCACAGGTAAAACTCAAATAAGAGATCTAACCAGAAGGTTCAACTTAAGAACTCCGGTTGGCAAAAATAATCAAATCGAACGAAGCAACGAAAGACAAACGGCGAAAGAAAACAACTTCGTTCTAGTAATCTGGATCTAGGGCAAATTTTACAGTAACAAAAACTTGTTTAAGTTGGTTAAACGGATAAAGGGTTTCGAGACGAAACTCTAGGCGCTTGAATCGCCTGGTTCCAATAAACGAGTGAAAAGTTAAACTAAAACGAAAATCAGATCAGGAATCGCGATCAGAAAGATCGCGGATTTAATCCGAGAAAAAGAAAAATGACGAACACCAAATTTTTTCTCTTTTTTTTGGCACATAAAACGAGGCGCGACAAACCTCGGCCGGCGGGATTGTCGGCGGCGGCTCCGGCGGCACACACGGATCGAGGCAGGGCTGATGGGCTGGGGCGGCACGGGGCGGCGCTATTTAAAGGCTGCCCCCGGGCGGTGTCCTGCTCGGGTACAGCCTGAAGTCGGTTTTTTTTAATTATTCCGCTCGGAAGAAAAATAAAAAGAAATACTAAACGGACTCCAAAAATTCCGAAATAAATTTTCACGGGCTTCTAAAATCAAGCCGCACAAGGTGAACATTTATTTGGACCTAAATGCAATTTTGAAAAACACACTTTTTTTCCTAAATTCAAATAAAACACCAAAAAACTCCGAAATAAAATCTTATTTGATTGTATTATGAAATCCTCAATATTTCTTTATTTTGGGAAAGTCATTTTATTCCCTCTCTCATATTTTTGTAATAGAAATAATTGATGGTAAAATAAATAAAATCAAATGATCCTATTCTCAAAATTTGAGAAAACTCAAATATGAAAATAACGAAATCCCCAACTCTCTCCGTGGGTCATTGAGTCGCGTAGAATTTCTAGGATCAACCAAAAAGCAAAATAAAATATGATATGCATGATGATCTAATGTATAACATTCCAAATTGAAAATTTGGGATGTTACAGCTTTCTTATGGGAAATTACCGGTAATTTCCCATTCGTCATTTTTCTTACCTTCTATGTATTGCCATCTTTTTTATCAAGATTTTAATTTGTTTTTTATCATATTTTTTCAGATTAAGCCCCAATATGGTCAAGACTATTGCTTGTTTGGTGGCTTACAAGGTCTAGATAAATTCATGCGTGTTCATGCACCGCAAAACTGTTCTGAACATGTATTTTAATCTTTTTTGTGCGTTTGAGTATTTTTGTTTTCCTTTTCCTGGTAAATATTGTTATAAAGACCTGGTAACTTGTACTATTTTTAGGATGGTAACTTCTTTTTTATTTTTTAGATTCTCACTTTGGAATAACTTCATTGGAACTTATCTTTGTGTGGTATTTTTAGTTGTTTTTGCATGGTACTTAATGTCTCTCACAACCTGGTTATTTATTTTTTCATTCATGATCTTCTTTCAGAAACTTGCTAAAGCTTCTGCTATTATGGGCCGCTTTTCATCTGGCATGGTTGGCCTCCTGGGTGGTCTTGTTAATGAGTTCATGTCCTTGGATGATGAAGACAGCTCATGGATGTCCCGTGTGTTAGAGAGCCAACTAAAGGGTTTATCTTTTGCTGCTAGGAAGACTGCAAGCACCTGTCCCGCATCCCGCTTGCATGAAGTAAAAGATACCGGCAAGCAAACGGTCGAAGGTTCAGATTTTGATCATGAGGATAGTGATGGTGGCGGTGATGGTCACTCTGACAAAGATCTAGATTTTCACGTTCATTACCATGGTTCTTCAGGTGGACCGAATGCCCATGAGGCTTCAGGTAGTGGGGGTAGTGCTGGACCGAATGCCCATGATGCTTCAGGTAGTGGCGCAACGATTGTAGATGTGGGTGCAACCATGTTTTCAACTGCCAATGTGTCGATAAGGTCAGCCGGAATTGATGGAACTACTACTGCAGGAACCGATCAACCTCTCGAGTATCAGATTATGCTTACTGCACGTTCCGGGAATGTATCTAGTGATGGATTGCATAACCAGCCAGATATGACGGATACTCAAAATGAGGCTGCTGTTGATGCTTCTGTGAAGAGGTGTGGTTCTTCTCTCGTCCGTAACTTGGATAAGCAATATTCCAGGCGTCGCAAGAAATTACGCCTACCTTCTCCGCCCATGGCCACTAGTACAACTGTTTCTGACCAGCCGTCGTTGGATGATACACATCGTCCTATCAAGGCAATAATCATCAATGAGCTTGGCATTGTAGGCCCTAATAAGGGCACTAACTCAGTCATTACCAATCCCACGCGGAAGAAGCAACATCCTCGCAAGTGAGTTTCTTATCATCTGCTAGTTGATTTCTTTTTATTTTCATTTGTTATATTGCATTTTTTAGCTGGTAACTTCTGTCAATATAAGCTGGTAACTAATGTTATATTTAGCTGTTGTATGCAAATATAATCTGATAACTAATGTTAATATAAGCTGCTAACTAATGTTTTTATAAGCTGGTAATGTCCATGTTTGTTTTTCTTTGTGTACATACTTACTTGTTGTTACTCTTTTGTGTTATCACTTTTCCTAGCACCTAGCTTCTAATAATTAGAAGTAACTATGTCAGGATAGTTTCTATTCCTTAATAAGCCTGTGTTTTTGTCTAGAATGGATAGTAATTATATCATGGTAAGGCTAATAACTTTTAGTAGTTATTTTCACGATAATAACTTCAGTTTTTTATTTGAACAATATGTAGTTTAACTATGTTTGCATGATAATTTTAGTAATTATATGCTGGTAAGCATGTGTTATTTGTCTACGGTAACATTTTTCTCACGTGCACTATATCCTTTTCAAATAATAACTTGTCAGGTGTTCGAATGCTCCATCTATTAGTGTTGCCGACCTTCAGCAAACGCGGTCTACCAGTGTGGGTGTCACGTCTGAGGAGATACCTAGTAATCCTGCACGTTCTTCGGCAGATGTTGACTCGTCTGACACGTCACGCAGGTGATTATGAATGTTATTTTTCCTCACTATATCATATCTAAATGATTTTCTCTATTTGTTTATTTTTCATTTGTAAATTAGGTGAATACATACCGGTAATTTAACTCTTTTATGCATGGCATCATAATCTGTATGGGAATGACTGGTAGTTTTTATAGTCAAAGCTCTTACAATATTACTATTATTTTTAGCATGATAAATTTGTTGGTAACTTTGTTATCTTCATAGTTACCATCTTCATTAATGATTCATGACGATGTTGATTTTTTGCATTATGTGGATAACCAAGTTGGCCATAAGCTGTCAAATAATTTGAATACAAGATGGTAACTAAAGTTATTTTTTAGCTGGTAACTTCTGTCAATATAAGCTGGTAACTAATGTTATATTTAGCTATTGTATGCAAATATAATCTGATAACTAATGTTAATATAAGTTGGTAACTAATGTTTTTATAAGCTGGTAATGTCCATGTTTATTTTTCTTTGTGTGCAGCAAGAAGACCAAGATTACTATGAGGAAGGTTACGAAGTCTTCTAAAGTTGCAGTTGCAACTAGGTATTCTCCTCGTGTTGCTTCCAAGGACGCGAAAGATGATTTTAAAGACTCCCCCATGGTCACTTCTCCAATGGCTGTTGTGCAAGATAATGCCCCTGTGAGGAATTCACCAGATGCTGGTTTTGGAGCTGTGGATGAGCTCGCAGCAGCAGCCACTATTACTCAAGTGGTAGAAGAAATTGCCAAAGTTGTTATTGGCACTAAAGCTGAAGCTTATGCTAATCAACCTAAAGGAATTGCTCCTCCAATGAGTGCTGTTGTCACTGAAACTTCTGCTAGTCAACCTCAAGGAATTGCTCCTTCAATGAGCGTTGCCGTAGCTGAAACTTGTGCTGATCAAGATCAAGGAATTGCTCCTCCAATGAGCGCTACCGTAGCTAAAGATGACCAAGCTCCTGTCAAAATACCATGTGTTGTTCAAGCTCAAGTTGAATCTGCCCAATCCAATGTGGCAGAACCAGTTGAAACTGAAGATGCATTGTTTGTTGAAGCTCAACCTGGGGATGACCAAGTCGCCACCCAAGAATTCAGCATTAATGCAGATGTAGAAGATGTTGTTGCTGATAGGGCCTACTGGGATTTCACCCCACCATCTTGCTCTCTTGGCCTAGATTTTGGCCCCACACCGCCCAGACCAGATATTAATACGACGGCCGCAGTCCCAGCTGTAGTTCCAACGCCGCCCCCAGCGGTTGTTTCGACAACTCAAGCACCAGCAGTGGTCCCAGCGGTTAGTAATGCTTCGCAAGACTGAGCAGCAGCATCCTCAATTGATCATATGGCGGCAGAACCATGAGATTTAAAGAACGCAGAAGATAATCCTATCGACTCCAATATGTTTTCATGCTCTGAGCCTGCTGACCTTGGTAAGTGAAGGCATATATGTGTCTTCGCTTTATCACAAAAGAGTGATGGGATGGATGTCTGCTTTTCGAAGACCTTTTTTATGCTTTTAGTTTGATCCTTGTGTGTATATTTATGCTTTTTTTATCCTATGTATGAACAAGCCCCCCTCTCACATGTAATGACTTCTGGTATTGCGTGTGTGCTATGTAATGAACTATGTGTTTTCGTTTCACATTCGCGCTCTTTTATTTTTATGTTGTCTGGTGTGTGGATGTATTATATGTGATTATTATTGTTCATTATTCCTGGTAACTTTCACTAACATCCGACTGATAATTACTTGCACTCTACTTTTCACTGATAATTATAGCGCTCTACATGAAATACATTGCACCTTGTTTTCTAGCTTACCATTTTATTGTATGGTAACTTTCAGCATGATAACCTTTGCGAATGTTGCGCTAGTATTTTTTGTTCTAACTAGATACCTACATGTTTTCATTTTTTGTCAGGACCCCGACTCAATGCCACATCGATCTAGCATGTAACACCTCATATCACTTTGCGGCCTCACGCTCGGTATTCCCACGGGTGTCGCCTTACCTTTGCCCGGGACCGTTTGCGTCTTTTGGCACACGTATATGATAGTGTCGCTAGCATCCATATGATAAGGAGCCCGGGCTGACATGGCTAGTCGTAAACCCAAAGTGGCACAAACTTACAGGGACATGCATCCATGAACCAGCATCGAACGTGTCGGTCATCAGCGAGTGAATCCAGGCTGTAGCACTGGGCTAGCAGGACTCCGGTGAACCGGGCTGTAGCGGGCTAACAGGACTCCGGTATTCATCGCATGACATTTCCCCGAAGGGACAGACACAGGAACGAAGAAGGACACATGCCGGCCAGCCTAAGTGTTCCGGAGCAGTAGCAAGCTACCATGGCTCGGTGGAAACACTAGGAGACATTTCCCGGTAAGAGAGGCTACTAAGGATAAACAACTAGATAGTCAGATCCCACACATACCAAGCATTTCAATAACATACACACAATATGCTCGATATGTGCAATACAACATGGTATCACAAAATGACTCTACGACTCAAGTAGTTTATTCATTAGGCTCCGAGGAGCGAGATATTACAAACAGGGGTCTCATGACCCAACACTCAGAGCATACAAGTCAAAGCACAAGCGGAAGCTATCATGTCTGAGTACAGACATCTATAAATGAAAAAGGCTGAGAAGCCTGACTATCCACCAGATCCTGCCGAGGGCACAAGATCGTAGGTGAGGTAACAAGCTAAACGTCGAAGTCCACGTGGAACTACTAGCGAGACCGAAGTCTCTCTGCAAAAACATAAAATAGGCAAACGTGAGTACAAATGTACCCAGCAAGACTTACATCAGAACTATCTACATATGCATCATTATCAACAAAGGGGATGGTGGGGTTTAACTTCAGCAAGCCAGCTTTGACTCGGTGGCTATCCTGAACTACGACTGCGAGTAACTCTTTTGAGGTGGCGCACACGAGTCCACATATTCACCATATCAATACACCACTATGGATCCGCTCCCGTCTCCCTACGAGAACGCCATCCATAGCACTCACGCTTATCTTGCGTATTTTAGAGTATCCACTTTCACTTGTCTATGAACTGATATAAGCAACCCAGAAGTCCTTTTCCGCGGACACGGCTATTCGAATAGATGATGTTAACCCTGCAGGGGTGTACTTCTTCATACATGTTTCCACCACTTAGCGTCTGCACACGACATGTGCTCGGCAGACTTCAAGCGAAAGCCGACGTGGGTGTAGACCACGACCTACCTAAACACTCAAGTCTCTAGTCCAGGTTTATCGCCTATTCGGGTTCCATCCATGAGGAGATCCGGCCGGAGTTTCGCTCACAGCCCCAAACGATGTGAACAGGGTTCCGTGACACCAAACGGGTGCCCGGTATACCCGGCCACGTGCCTACCGCATCACAGCCCACCCCTCCGGTCAGCGCTGTCCACGGCCTCCAGCATACTACAAACACCAGAAACTACTTGCAACTCCTGGACAGAGGACGAGGGTGAATAAGAAGTCGAGCGGGGTCATATTTCAGGGCCCAATGTATGGTAGTAGCTGAATCATGGATCACAAACACAGAACTCAGTTCCTAAGGACGGCTTCAATGAGACAACCCACCATGTACTCCTACATGGCCTCTCACCGACACCTTTTACCAAATCGTGTTCACACACTTAGCTCACACATAGTAGGACATGTTCACACACCTCTGATTCATCCTCGATGAATCAGACCTGACTCAACTCTAAGCAGTAGCAGGCATGACAAACAAGCATGAATGAGTAGGCACATCAGGGCTCAAACAACTCCTACTCATGCTAGTGGGTTTCATCTATTTACTATGGCAATGACAGGTCATGCAAAGGATAAAGGGGTTCAGCTACCGCAGCAAGTAACAGATGAATCGGTGTTGTCCTAATGCAGTAAAAGAGAGCAGGAGCGAGAGAGTAGGATTGTATCGGAATGAACAAGGGGGTTTTGCTTGCCTGGCACTTCTGAAGATAACATTGAGTCTTCATCAGTGTCAACGATCACATCATCGGTATCACGTCTATCGAGAGGGGACAAATACCGGCAACACAGAAGGGAACACAATCAATGCAATGCGCAATATGATGCATGATCATGACATGTCAAAAATGAATGTGTTTTGAGCTAATGCAACTAAAACCAGATTAAATGAAGTTGGTTTGAATATAATATTCAAATTCAAACTCCTTATGTGATTATTCAAATGCCATTTAATTGATTTGTGCTAAACAGCAGCTATAAGTTGTTCTAACATGCATGAAAATGGTACAGATGGATTCCTTGAATTTTTCTGATAATTTTTCATATATAATTTGGAGTTACGGTTAATTTTCTATGATTTATTGAAGTCTTGGGCATTTTCTGGAATTTTCTGAATATAATAAAATAAACTAAATTCCAGAAAATGAATATTGCGTCAGCATGACGTTGGCATGACGTCAGCAGGTCAACGGGCGCCGTCCAGGTCAAACCTGACGTGTGGGGTCCACACGTCAGTGACACAGGAGCTAATCCCGGTCAAACCCAGCGCTGACTGGGGTTTGACCAGGGGTGGGGCCCACTATCAGTGGCTGTGGGGGTGTTTAGTGTGGTCATTAGTGCTAATTAGGCGTGCCACATCGGCAGTCGCCGGAGTTTCGCCGGCGGCGACCATTCCGCACGGCGGGGGAACGCCGGACTTGCGCTAGGGGCATCGGATCGACGCGCCAAGGGCACCAGGAGGTAGCCCGCGCCCGTGCGCATCTAGGGGGACCAACGGGAGGTGCGGGGGTGGCCGGGGTTCGCCGGAATGGAGCCCGAGGCGGCGGCCGGAGCTCGGGGTTTCGTGGGATCGGCGCTGCAGTGCACGGGAGGACGAATGGTTAAGTGCTTTGGGTTCCTGAAGTTGCGGTGAGCACGCGGGTGGGCTCAGGAGCGAGCTGCGGTGGCTGTGGCCACGGCCACGCCATGGCCGGCGGCGAGGAGCAATCGGCTCCGGTGAAAAGGCGGCTAGGGTACGGGAACGAGCGCGAGGAGGAGGGGGAATGGAAGAGTAGCTCACAGGGGTTGCGACGGTGGCCTCGGGGAGCTCGGGGAGGCACCGGAGCCGACGAATTTGACGAAGATGGCCGGCGGTCCCGAGGTTGAAGAAGACGGCGGTGGCGACGTTGCAGGGGCTCCCGCGGTGCGCTTCTCGGCGAGGAGGAAGAGGTGGTCGAGGCGGATCTCCTGGGTACTTCGGGTGGCAGTGAGGAGCACGGTGGCTACGGCGAACGGCGTCGGCGACGACGAGCTCCGCTCGGGCGCGTGCAGGGAGGAAAGCAGAGGAGGGAACGGGGTCCAGGGGAAGAGAGGGGAGGTGCAGGGGGCGAGGGGAAGTGCGTGGCGTGAGGGGGAGGCTCGGGAACGCCTCGGTGGAAGCAGGAGGTGGCCGAGGCGGCATCGGCGCTCGCCACCGAGCTGCTTCGGTGCGAGGGGAGGAAGATGACAAGGGGGAGGAGGTGGGCTGGGCCGCCAGGTGGGGGAGCTGGGCCGGCTACAGGTAAGTGGCCCAGGTACGGGTCTTTCTCTCTCTCTTTTATAATTTTGTTCTGTTTTATCTTTTCTATTTTCTGCAATTTGTTTTTGATTTGATTTAAAATATCAAATCATTTTATAAAATCCTGGAAACAGTTATGGGTGTTTTCTGAATTATTTCAGTGACCCCTAACAATTTTCCAACATTTATTTGAACATTTAAATTATTTATAGTATTTAAATGCCCAAAGTCAAATACAATATGGTTTAATTCAGTGACCAAATATGCCCTGCAAAAATATAAACCATTTTTGGTAGATGCTTCCACCTCAAACCAGAAATGTTGAACATTTTTAGAGGACATTTTGAGTTCAATGAAAAAGGTTTTATTTTGACCCTAGTTGAATTCATTTGGTGTTAGGGCTTAGTCAATCCCCATCTCAGGTTTAAATGAAATTTAAACATGATGTAACACTCTAATGCATGCACTAGGCATTGTCAGAACTAGGGATGTGACAACTCACCCCCACTAAACAAGAATCTCGTCTCGAGATTCAAGCGTAGGGTAAGGTGAAAAGTAAACGCAACTAGTATAATCTTCGCGATCCAGGGTGCACTTCAGTTGAACGTTGATTCATTCACCATTATTATCTTGAAGTCTTGCTCTGAGAAATCCTGTCAACATGACATGGAGGGAAGAAGGAGACTCTAGAAGGGTCGATCTTCTCGAAGATCGAACAACTCACGGAATGAGACATAGGACCATCTCTCGGGTTGGGACACGAGATACACATCAAGAGGGGTGGAAAGAAACGGATGACGAAGGTTCACTAGGTAGACAACAATTCCACACCTAAGAAGGTGGTAAACGATTGTCAACGTAGCGAGGAGTTAAGTTGCCATGATACCACGACGAAACATCCTGGAGGAGGGTGATTCGTAGATTATTACCTTAAGTGGCAAAAAGAATTACTTTTGATTCAAGGATCATTGAAACTCTTCATACCAGCTTAAGGCAAATCATAATCGATCATTTAGAGGGGTTCGGTAGAATGGCATACTCGGACTTGGATGATGTGGATTACCTTGTTGAAGACAACGTAATGGATGAATTTGCTTATCACCGGAAATGGAAGAGACCCATGGTAGAATGGCACATTGGCGGTGCAAGCTAGGAACAAAATGCAATGCTGGGAATGATTCTGGTAACTGGGAAAGAACCCAACAATAAAGAGTGAATTCACTGTTTGAAAAGGTCATAGCATTGCCGAGGGGACTGAGAGCAAACCCAGTTAGTGCCGATGATAACACGTAGCGCTTGTGCGTGCTCTCAAGAACTTGAGCATTTCCATATTCATCAAGGTTTTACCAACATCCGTGTCAAGGATCCTGACAACACAACATACCACCATGATGAACAACGATGGATGATGCAGATGCATAGGAAGATAACATCAACTCAGATTTCATCCTAGCGAGGCCAAGGAAATAAAATCTGGATGATCGACCGAGAGACATTTAGCACTCCGCTTCTAATGTTCTCCTTGACGTGCTAGTGTAACCCATTCTTAGATATGGTTTGCTAACTAGAACATCAAGTAAAGGTCGGACTTCGGGGGCAATAGAATCCATAAGGAACAGTTACGGAGGTAAATCCTACGAAATCCTTATGGGAAGGTGGCCAACTTTTTCAATCAAGATACTACAATAATAGGTCTTTCGGCTGGGTGTGTTGGCCACGACATCCACCTTACCGGTTATCGAGGGACCAATATTATAGTTTTTGGGGAATGTTCCAACCATCATATCTGCCTGAGATTCAGATCTGGTTGGTGTCAGGATATTCCAGACTCATCGAGTCTAGGAAGAAAAATGAAAGTTTGCAACACAAATCGACGAGATGACGTTGCGGGATTCTCGGGAGATCAACTACGATAGCAAGCTCCAAAACATGAGCTAGTTCTGCTACAAACATGTGAACACGTTGTCCTAGACAAAACATTATCACATGGTAGTCTTACAACAAAACACTACCGAGTTCAGGTGGGGAACCATAATCGAGGACATTGAAGTCCTTGCATAAGGCATGCTCTTAAGAAGGAACTTCTTCTCCTTGAACAAATCAATCAGTGGCTTGGTGTGCTCGGAACACATATGGAATGAAGGTTGCAAGTCTCCAAACCATAGAATACTTCGCACATATGCATGACTGACTTGGGATGATCCCAGAGGAAGCAAAACTAACTTTCTCAAATTCACGGCGGCAACTTTCACCAAATGCACGTATATAAGAGGAAGTCACTCCTTTCATCAAACAAATACTTCATGAGCTAGCATGAAGAAAATGCTTCAAAAGTTTCCAACACTAACTTAATGTTCAACAAAATCATGGAGGAGATAAGGATGTTGTCAATGGGCTCAACAACAATTCATCTGGGTTTCCTTTTAAAAGGAATTCCATAGTTAAGTGAACAAGTGATAGCATTGGTCAGACCCAAAAGATATAATGGTGTATGCTCGAGGGATCAACCACGAGTAAGACAACATTACGAATATCGTTGGTTCTGGTATGATTGGATGATAACCCATACTCAATCAAAGGTTTGGGTAAGATAATAGATCCAACAATTGTTCACGAGGACCAATTGATGAAGATATCATCTTTCTTCAACACACACACACACACACACAAAAAGACATCCCTTAACATGAACTAAGTCGGACAAGCTTTTGTCTTCCAACTCTCCAAGTTGTTGTTTAGCTTATCCAACTAGCTCAGGGTATCCAACACGGATTTTTGGAGAAGGGGTGGTTTACAGGAATAAACCAACTTGATCACGAACTCAACATAGCGGTCAGGTGACAACCTGGTAATACTTCTGAGAAGATATTCAGAAATCACGAACCACCGGTATGTTACTAAGCTCGAGAACAATCTCGCTTTTTGGGGCAAGACGATATGATCAAATGAGTGAGGACTTGACAAGATCCTAACTCATCAATCGAAGGGTGCACCGAAATAAGGACTAGGTAGCACGATCAGTCTTAGAAGGATGATTCAAAAACCAACACGCTAAGAATGAAATTATTGTCCCTTAACTACCAAGCAACGAGGTTGCTAGGAGTATTGATTTCACACATCACAATTCATTTGTCGGTATTCCGGTTGCATCAACACGATGGCCGAGGAATGACTAATGATGGTGAGAAGTATTACTACGTCAAAATTCATGAAAGTTGGTGCAGTTCTCATGACAATTCTGGCATGAAGGGGGTAATACTCCAAGGTAGAACAGAACCAAAAGCTGGATTGGCATTTGATCTGCGGAATACAACTACTTTGACCCAATCCTAGATATGGATGAGGTACTGGATTTTGTTTCTCCTATTCATTCTAAAATAGAATGGCTTGGTGGACCACAAGGGTAATAGGCATCGACGAACGAATGCACGCATACTCTTGACTATCAATTGATAGACGAAGGTCAGAAACAACTAAGATGGGACAACTCAAAAGAACATATGATTTTCTGAGTTGTGGATGCATGGATTAGCACGTCGAACGAAGTTCAACATATTTTTTTTCCGGATAACCCATGCAGAAAGGGTAGAACTGGCAGAGTCACAATATATAATGGAGAACTCATCAAAAGCACTCTGGTTGTGATCGTTCAGTTTAACGAGGAACTTCTGCCATAAGTAGTTCATGGTATTTGGAAGAAGAAGATACCACGGACTTCAAGGACTATCGCAAAGGTTACTAATAACCTAAGGAACTAGCAACTCTATCAACATGAGGCAAGTAGGGTGAATCTCGGGTTCAAAACCCAGGGATAGAATGCCTACTAACTAAATGGCATCACAGGATGCTTTCGATAATAAAGGCCAGAATCTTCACACTGGGAACACAAAACGTTGCTAGATTACTAGGTGACTCCCTAAAACACCTAGGGTCATGATAATTATTCCAACATATATGTCAGGGTAACGGAGTACCTCAACTCACTGATTTGTGTGATTGAGCTGGCATAAAGGAACATCGAAATCAGAGGGAAAGGATTTGCAAATGCATCAGACTATTTAGAAACCTGGAATGACTCGGACAGCATAACGGCTGTAAATGCTCAGAAAAAATTTGAGACATTCACATAAATGGTGGCATAACCACTCAGAAGCACAATATCAAGGTCTCGAGATCAACAGTTAACATACAGAAGTAGTAGGAACTGAACTGAGACTTAAATCCAACAATCTTATAAGTCCACTGATAGTAACACGTGATCCTAATAGAAAGAGGAGAAAGCCTAGTTCCTTAACCCCGCAGGAAAGATAAGATGACTCAGATCAGAAGGGCATGAGGTATAAGGAGTAAAAAGAGCCTTACGTTCCATCCCACAATCAATTCCCTTATATAACTAAAGAATTTCTAGACTCAACTTCGATCAGTTTGGCTTGGTAATCCTACAGGCAGTCAAGCTCTGATACCAACGCTGTCAGGACCCCGACTCAATGCCACATCGATCTAGCATGTAACACCTCATATCACTTTGCGGCCTCACGCTCGGTATTCCCACGGGTGTCGCCTTACCTTTGCCCGGGACCGTTTGCGTCTTTTGGCACACGTATATGATAGTGTCGCTAGCATCCATATGATAAGGAGCCCGGGCTGACATGGCTAGTCGTAAACCCAAAGTGGCACAAACTTACAAGGACAGGCATCCATGACCCAGCATTGAACGTGTCGGTCATCAGCGAGTGAATCCAGGCTGTAGCACTGGGCTAGCAGGACTCCGGTGAACCGGGCTGTAGCACTGGGCTAGCAGGACTTCGGTGAACCGGGCTGTAGCGGGCTAACAGGACTCCGGTATTCATCGCGTGACATTTCCCCAAAGGGACAGACACAGGAACGAAGAAGGACACATGCCGGCCATCCTAAGTGTTCCGGAGCAGTAGCAAGCTACCATGGCTCGGTGGAAACACTAGGAGACATTTCCCGGTAAGAGAGGCTACTAAGGATAAACAACTAGATAGTCAGATCCCACACATACCAAGCATTTCAATAACATACACACAATATGCTCGATATGTGCAATACAACATGGTATCACAAAATGACTCTACAACTCAAGTAGTTTATTCATTAGGCTCCAAGGAGCGAGATATTACAAACAGGGGTCTCATGACCCAACACTCAGAGCATACAAGTGAAAGCACAAGCGGAAGCTATCATGTCTGAGTACAGACATCTATAAATGAAAAAGGCTGAGAAGCCTGACTATCCACCAGATCCTGCCGAGGGCACAAGATCGTAGGTGAGGTAACAAGCTAAACGTCGAAGTCCACGTGGAACTACTAGCGAGACCGAAGTCTCTCTGCAAAAACATAAAATAGGCAAACGTGAGTACAAATGTACCCAGCAAGACTTACATCAGAACTATCTACATATGCATCATTATCAACAAAGGGGATGGTGGGGTTTAACTGCAGCAAGCCAGCTTTGACTCGGTGGCTATCCTGAACTACGACTGCGAGTAACTCTTTTGAGGTGGCGCACACGAGTCCACATATTCACCATATCAATACACCACTATGGATCCGCTCCCGTCTCCCTACGAGAACGCCATCCATAGCACTCACGCTTATCTTGCGTATTTTAGAGTATCCACTTTCACTTGTCTATGAACTGATATAAGCAACCCAGAAGTCCTTTTCCGCGGACACGGCTATTCGAATAGATGATGTTAACCCTGCAGGGTGTACTTCTTCATACATGTTTCCACCACTTAGCGTCTGCACACGACATGTGCTCGGCAGACTTCAAGCGAAAGCCGACGTGGGTGTAGACCACGACCTACCTAAACACTCAAGTCTCTAGTCCAGGTTTATCGCCTATTCGGGTTCCATCCATGAGGAGATCCGGCCGGAGTTTCGCTCACAGCCCCAAACGATGTGAACAGGGTTCCCGAGATACCAAACGGGCATCCGGTACACCGTGCCACGTACCTACCGCATCACAGCCCACCCCTACGGTCAGCGCTGTCCACGGCCTCCAGTAAGCTACAAACACCAGAAACTACTTGCAACTCCTGGACAGAGGACTAGGGTGAATAAGAAGTCGAGCGGGGTCATATTTCAGGGCCCAATGCATGGTAGTAGCTGAGTCATGGATCACAAACACAGAACTCAGTTCCTAAGGACGGCTTCAATGAGACAACCCACCATGTACTCCTACATGGCCTCTCACCGACACCTTTTACCAAATCGTGTTCACACACTTAGCTCACACATAGTAGGACATGTTCACACACCTCTGATTCATCCTCGATGAATCAGACCTGACTCAACTCTAAGCAGTAGCAGGCATGACAAACAAGCATGAATGAGTAGGCACATCAGGGCTCAAACAACTCCTACTCATGCTAGTGGGTTTCATCTATTTACTATGGCAATGACAGGTCATGCAAAGGATAAAGGGGTTCAGCTACCGCAGCAAGTAACAGATGAATCGGTGTTGTCCTAATGCAGTAAAAGAGAGCAGGAGCGAGAGAGTAGGATTGTATCGGAATGAACAAGGGGGTTTTGCTTGCCTGGCACTTCTGAAGATAACATTGAGTCTTCATCAGTGTCAACGATCACATCATCGGTATCACGTCTATCGAGAGGGGACAAATACCGGCAACACAGAAGAGAACACAATCAATGCAATGCGCAATATGATGCATGATCATGACATGGCAAAAATGAATATGTTTTGAGCTAATGCAACTAAAACCAGATTAAATGAAGTTGCTTTGAATATAATATTCAAATTCAAACTCCTTATGTGATTATTCAAATGCCATTTAATTGATTTGTGCTAAACAGCAGCTATAAGTTGTTCTAACATGCATGAAAATGGTACAGATGGATTCCTTGAATTTTTCTGATAATTTTTCATATATAATTTATTTAATTTGGAGTTACGGTTAATTTTCTATGATTTATTGAAGTCTTGGGCATTTTCTGGAATTTTCTGAATATAATAAAATAAACTAAATTCCAGAAAATGAATATTGCGTCAGCATGACGTTGGCATGACGTCAGCAGGTCAACGGGCGCCGTCCAGGTCAAACCTGACGTGTGGGGTCCACACGTTAGTGATACATGAGCTAATCCCGGTCAAACCCAGCGCTGACTGGGGTTTGACCAGGGGTGGGGCCCACTATCAGTGGCTGTGGGGGTGTTTAGTGTGGTCATTAGTGCTAATTAGGCGTGCCACATCGGCAGTCGCCGGAGTTTCACCGGCGGCGACCATTCCGCACGGCGGGGGAACGCCGGACTTGCGCTAGGGGCATCGGATCGACGCGCCAAGGGCACCAGGAGGTAGCCCGCGCCCGTGCACATCTAGGGGGACCAACGGGAGGTGCGGGGGTGGCCGGGGTTCGCCGGAATGGAGCCCGAGGCGGCGGCCGGAGCTCGGGGTTTCGCGGGATCGGCGCTGCAGTGCACGGGAGGACGAATGGTTAAGTGCTTTGGGTTCCTGAGGTTGCGGTGAGCACGCGGGTGGGCTCAGGAGCGAGCTGCGGTGGCTGTGGCCACGGCCACGCCATGGCCGACGGCGAGGAGCAATCGGCTCCGGTGAAAAGGCGGCTAGGGTACGGGAACGAGCGCGAGGAGGAGGGGGAATGGAAGAGTAGCTCACAGGGGTTGCGACGGTGGCCTCGGGGAGCTCGGGGAGGCACCGGAGCCGACGAATTTGACGAAGATGGCCGGCGGTCCCGAGGTTGAAGAAGACGGCGGTGGCGACGTTGCAGGGGCTCCCGCGGTGCGCTTCTCGGCGAGGAGGAAGAGGTGGTCGAGGCGGATCTCCTGGGTACTTCGGGTGGCAGTGAGGAGCACGGTGGCTACGGCGAACGGCGTCGGCGACGACGAGCTCCGCTCGGGCGCGTGCAGGGAGGAAAGCAGAGGAGGGAACGGGGTCCAGGGAAGAGAGGGGAGGTGCAGGGGGCGAGGGGAAGTGCGTGGCGTGAGGGGGAGGCTCGGGAACGCCTCGGTGGAAGCAGGAGGTGGCCGAGGCGGCATCGGCGCTCGCCACCGAGCTGCTTCGGTGCGAGGGGAGGAAGATGACAAGGGGGAGGAGGTGGGCTGGGCCGCCAGGTGGGGGAGCTGGGCCGGCTACAGGTAAGTGGCCCAGGTACGGGTCTTTCTCTCTCTCTTTTATAATTCTGTTCTGTTTTATCTTTTCTATTTTCTGCAGTTTGTTTTTGATTTGATTTAAAATATCAAATCATTTTATAAAATCCTGGAAACAGTTATGGGTGTTTTCTGAATTATTTTAGTGACCCCTAACAATTTTCCAACATTTATTTGAACATTTAAATTATTTATAGTATTTAAATGCCCAAAGTCAAATACAATATGGTTTAATTCAGTGACCAAATATGCCCTGCAAAAATATAAACCATTTTTGGTAGATGCTTCCACCTCAAACCAGAAATGTTGAACATTTTTAGAGGACATTTTGAGTTCAATGAAAAAGGTTTTATTTTGACCCTACTTGAATTCATTTGGTGTTAGGGCTTAGTCAATCCCCATCTCAGGTTTAAATGAAATTTAAACATGATGTAACACTCTAATGCATGCACTAGGCATTGTCAGAACTAGGGATGTGACATTTTTTTTGCTAATTAGTTACTTAAGAGGTAACATTTGTGATTATACCCTGATAACTTCTGCTATCACCATGCTGATAACTTCAACCCTTTGTTTCCTTTATTCCTGGTAACTTTTACTAACATCTGACTGATAATTGTAGCGCTCTACTTTTAACTGATAAATACCGCACTCTACATGAAAGATATTTGTACCTTGTTTTCCAGCTTACCATTTTATCATATGGTAACTTTCACCATGATAAATTTTTGTGAATGTTGTGCTAGTATTTTTTGTTCTAACTAGATACCTACATGTTTTCATTTTTTTCTCTAACTAGTTACTTAAATGGTAACATTTGTGATCATACACTGATAACTTCTGCTATCACCATGCTGATAACTTCAACCCTTTGTTTTACTTTGTTGATGCTGTAAATACACCCTCCCCCTCTTTTCCCTTCACACACACACAGACCATTCTAATACATTTATGCTGCCCCTTTAACTATCCTGACCCCCCTCATTTTCTTCCCTTTTTCTCTCTACAGTAATTATATCGTCATTCTGTACTATCTATCACTTTTTTCTTTAGCTGTTTTTCCACATATTTGACATTTCTTTTTTGGGTTTGCAAACTGACCCGATCGCAACTTTTTGAAGAGCGTCGATTTCGATTTTATGATGCGAATGTTAAAGACGACGATGTAATTATGTGGGTTGAAGAAGTCGAACATGCCACTGTTAGATCAAAAGCAAATTACGCTTCTGTAAAAGGTACTGATAGGAAGATTTTTTTAACAAACTTTTTCCTACTGCCAACCTTGATAACATCATTATCTTCATGTTGATAATTTATTGTTCTAAACTCTGATAACTTCTTTTCTTTTTGTTTCCCCATAATATTTCATTTCATCAATCCCAACTCTGATAACTCCCTTCACTTTTCTTCTAGACCACCCCACCAGCCCTGAATTTGTTACACCAGTTATTCAACCTCCCAAAGGAAATCATTCAGCCAGTGTGACTCCTAAATCGTACATTCGGAAAGTGTAACATCCCAAATTTTCAATTTGGAATGTTATACATAGATCATCATGCATATCATATTTTCTTGCATTTTGGCTGATCCTAGAAATTTCACGCAACTCAAGGACCCTCGGAGAGAGTTGGAGATTTCGATATTTTCATATTTGAGTTTTCTCAAATTTTGAAAAGAGGATCATTTGATTTATTTATTTTATCTTCAATTATTTTTCCGGTGTCAAAATATATAAGAGAGGGAATAATATGACTTTCCCAAATTTAGGAAAAATGAAGATTTAATAAATAGATCAATTTTGTTTTTGCCGGAGTTTTGTTTGTGTTTTATTTGGATAGGGAAAAATGCGCGTTTTCGAAAATTGCATTTTAGGCCCGGAGAAAAGTTCATTTTGTTCGGCTCATTTTTAGGAGTCGGGGAAATTTTACTTTAGAATTTTTGGAACTCGTTTAGATTTTCTTTTCTTTTGTTTTCTACGCGCGAAACCGATTTGAAAAAAAGGAGCCTCCCGCCGGGCCAAAGGCCCAGCCAGCCGGCCCCTCCCCTCGCGCGCAGCGCAGGCGCCAGGCGCCCAGGCAGCCGCCGCCGCTCCCTGGCCGAGTCCCAGCGGGACTTTGGTCGGTTAGCCCCTCCCCTTTCCTTGTTTCTTTTTCTTTTGCTTTCCTATTCCTAGTCTATTTCTTGTCCCCTACCCCAAGTCTCCTGTCCCCTCACCTATATAAATACCCCCACACCCCCCCTCTAAACACATCAAATCAAAAGCCCCTCTCCTCCCCAAGCCCCTCACCACCACCCGCGCCACCCCACCCCGCGCCGCCCCACACCACCCACCGCCGCCCTTGTGCATCGCCGCCGCCGCCCAACGCCGCCGTTCGCCGGAGACCTCGCCGGAGGTTGCCCCGCGTCTCTTTTCCTTGGATCATTTTCTTCTAATCGTTCTGATTCTTTTCTTCTCTTTCGATTCGTTTTCTTTTCGGTTCTTTTCTAAACCGTTCCGGTTTCTAGATCGGTTTTTCGTTTCGGTCTTTTTCTCCGAAAACCCTAGATCGGTTTTCGTTCTTCTTTCGGACCGTTTGTCTCAACGAACGTGATCACCGATTTTTCCCCGGTTAACGACGCCCGTTCGTTTAACCGTTCTTCTTTTTCTTTTTGTCGGATTTATTCCGCAATCGTGATCTCAGATCCGATCTTCGTTCTAGTCTTTCTTCTCGCTCGTTTATCGGAATCAGGTGATTCAAGCGCCTGGAGTTTCATTGTGAAACCGCCGTTCCGTCTAATCAACTTAAACAAGTTTTTGCCCCGGTAAAATTTGACATAGTTTCAACTTGCTAGAACCGAGTTGTTTTCTTCCGCCGCTTGTTTTTCCGTCGTCTGTTCGGTTCTTTCTTTCTTTGCAACCGGAGTTCTTAAATTGAACTTTCTGATTCGTTCTCTTGTTCGAGTTTCACCTGTGCATTAGATGAGTACTTATTGTGTGCTTGTTGTTTGTCTGCGATAGATCACTCGGATTGCGCCGCTTGTTACTTCGAAACCCTAGGCCTCGTGGATCATCAGCAAGGCAAGTTCACACTTTGATCATACCTTTTCTACAACCCATGTTTTATTGCATTAGATCAATCCTCTCACATTGCATGATTAGGATCTAATTAAATTGTGGGATGGGAAGTAGATGAGGTAGTACCTATTACCTGTATTATTATGAAACCTTTGGGAGTTACTTCTACGTTTGCTTATTATGCCATGCTATGCTAGTAGACGTGGATTGGGTGAGTGAAATCCATGACAGATGTGAGTTGATAATTTTAATGGTTTATCTAAGGTGGCAACTTAAACACACATCTGGGTGGATTGAGGCACCTGATGTCTATCAGGACTTGCCTGTTTTTTTTGTACCGCCACCCAGGCTCAAAGGGATCATAAGATCTTTCATGCTAGAAACTTCCGTGTGCAGCCACATGCTACTATGGGCTCTGGCATAGTTGACTAAGTTGTGCGAACTCTTACGGGGTGGACTAGCAGATGTAGGGGTTATAGGTGGTACGGTCTACCCCACATGTAAGGTGGTAGCGCTTCTGAAAGACTATGTCTCGGTCATCCGTATCTCAAACACCATGTAGTGCAAGAAACCAAACGGAGGCGATCGAGTCATGTGGGGAAAAGTGCGCAAACCTCTGCAGAGTGTACAAACTAATCATGATTAGCCGTGTCCCCGGTTATGGACAACTTGAGTATCTAGTACTTGAATATCATTGTGAATCTCAACATGTTACTTCTAATTAATGTTGTTGGGTTTTAATTACTTTTAATTGGGATTGAGAATGCTGTTAACCATTCTCAATGTTTCATAACCACCATGATAGTTAAATAAATTTATTCCTTTGCAGTAGGGAAAAACTGGCTTTACGCAAAAACTGTAACCATAGAGCTTTCCACCAGCCATATATGCATATAGTATAGCTGTTTCATTCCATTACTCTCTATGTGTTACTTTGCCAGCATATTCCATGTGCTGACCCGTATTCGGGCTGCAACTTCTTATGTTGCAGACTTTTCAGACGACGAGTAAAGTGCTTTTAGGTCATGGCCCTATACTCAGTGATGCCGTTGGAGTTGATGGACCCATTTACCTTCCAAGTCTTCCGCTGTTATCGACACTATATGGCCTTAAGCCATATTTATTGTAATAAGTCTCTTTGAGACAATGATGTAATAAGTGTGTGATTGCCACTCTGCTATAAATCCTTCAATGTACTGTGTGGTGTCAGCATTACTGATCCAGGGATGACACCTGAGCATAGAGATCATACTGTTTGAGGTCTGGTCGCTACAGAGATGGTATCAGAGCACACGCTAACTGTAGGACACGACCACTAAGTTAAAGCCATAGAACATCACTCTCTTCTCATTTTCTAACTCCTCATCTTTTCTACCCTATTAGGATGACGAACGCGAAGATTAAGTACGCTCAACCGGATGAAGGCACACCTTTTGGATTCCACTTGAAGGAAGTCACTAGATACCTGGACATTGGATTACCAAGCTTCACGGGAACCTTCAACGCCACTCTGCCTGAAGAGGAGCGCTGGAAGATTCAAGCTCACATTCCAGGAAGGACATTCACGCCAATCACGAAGCCTATAGATAGTGTTTTCAATGCACCAACCTGGAGTCTGGGAAGGAGCATGGCAGCTCATATCACCATAGGACGCATTGGAGAAGTTTACCAAGAAGACCTCAAGGACACTATCTACCAGATTTGCGGACGCCGAGATGAACAATGGGAGTTAGTCAGCACCAAGAAGGATAGATCCATTGCATCTTTCATCCAGGAGTTAAACCAGCACATTCGACGCCACGAGAACCAGATGTGTGATGATATGGTAGAGCTGAAGAATGCGAAGGCAAGGATCATCGAGCTAGAAGGAGAACTGAAGTCTACACGCAAGGACTACATGGACGAGATCGTAGCTCTAGCGAGACACAATGGCGATCTTAAGCAGGAGATTGAAGAACTCAAGAGGAAGTTAGGATCCAAGGAGGAAGACGAGTACGTCGCATGTCCGGACGACTACATCATCATCGACGACACCGATTCGGATCCAAGTGAACCCGACTTTGAAGATGAAGCTGGAGCGGATATCATGGAGTCTTCCACCGGTTCAAATTTCTAGAAGACCACCAGATAGTAGTAGTATTCCCCCTGTAAACACAATAGTTCGAGCACTTTTGCGATAGTTAGACCGTTTGTAAGCCCTTGTTTGATTGAATGATGTGATTTTTGTGTGCATTTGCTCATGTGCATTGGGGTAGTGTTTTCCCTTTAGACCTCTCTCTATTCTTAATTCTCGTCTTTTCTAAACCCTCAGATGCCTCCGAGACGTGACAACGGATTTCCACCGGAGCTCACTCAGTTGATCCAACAGCAGAATCAATTGATGCAGATGTTAGTCCAGAACCAGCAGAACAACAACAACAACCCACCACCACCACCACCTATTGACCACTTAGCCCGTTTCCTTAGGCTGAATCCGCCGGTGTTTTTCAGTAGCACCGAGCCGATAGTAGCAGACGATTGGCTCTGCAAGATAGGAAGGGAGTTGACCACTGCAGGATGCACGGATGGTGAGAAAGTGAAGTTTGCCGCTCACCAGCTTGATGGACCCGCGGCAGCATGGTGGGAGAATTTCACAGCCACCTACCCAGTAGACACTGTCACATGGGATCAGTTTCAGCAAGCTTTCCACACTGCCCATGTTTCAGCAGGAGATATGGCCATGAAGAAGCGTGAGTTTCGCAACTTACGCCAAGGAGGAAGGACAGTTGGCCAGTACGTTAACGATTTCAGCAAGTTAGCACATTATGCCCCAGATGACGTTGCTACGGATGCAGCTAAGCAGGAGAAGTTTCTGGAAGGACTGAATGATGAACTAAGCATGAAATTGATGGTAGCAAGTTTTAACAACTACCAGGAGTTGGTAGATCGTGCCATCATGATTGAAGGAAAGCAACAGCAGATTGAGAACCGTAAGAGGAAGTATGGACAGGGGAAGTATAACTCTGGAGCCCAGCAGAAGCCCCGTTTTGCCCCTAAACCGGGATTTCAATTTCAGCATACCCATGGAGGAGGTAGTTCACACAACCATAATGGCCACAAGAATGGTAATAGGAATGGAGGAAGCAACGGCCAGAACCAGACCACCCCATCGACTCCAACCAAGAGAGACCTGAGTCAAGTCACTTGTTTCAAGTGTTCCAAGACCGTACATTATGCCAATGAATGTCCCGGAGGCCAGAATGGGAATGGCAATGGAAGCTCTGGGAAGAAGCCGAACCCTTTCAATAGGGGACAGGTGAACCACCTTAATGTGGAGGAGGTTGAAGATCAGCCCGATGTAGTAATCGGTAAGTTTCTGGTTAAGTCATTTACCGCACTCGTTCTTTTTGATACTGGAGCATCGCATTCATACATATCAAGGGGATTTGTGGATAAATATAACCTGCCAACCCAAGCCCTTAGGTCACTCATGTTAGTAAGCTCACCAGGAGCGGAGTTTATGGCTAGACGATGGTGTGATCGGTTACCATTAAGGATTGGTAACTATGTGTTTCCCTCAGACCTAATAGTATTGGAATCTCAAGGATTGGATGTAATATTAGGCATGGATTGGTTATCAAAGTATAAAGGGAATATTGAGTGTGCTAGTAAGTCAATTTTGCTTACCACACCAGAAGGAAGAAGGATCAAGTATGTATCCCGGCATATGCCAAACAGGACACAAGTAAACTGCCTAACAGGAGTTGTGCAAGAGGATGTACTAGTGGTAAAGGATTTTCCTGATGTATTTCCCGAAGAGTTGCCAGGCATGCCACTGGATAGAGACATTGAGTTTTTGATTGAGTTATTGCCAGGTACAGGCCCAATATCGAAGCGACCATATAGGATGCCAGCAAAGGATTTGGTGGAAATTAAGAATCAGATTTAGGAGTTATTGGATAAGGGTTACATTCGCCCAAGTTCTTCGCCTTGGGGATCACCCGTGCTTCTAGTGGAAAATAAGGATGGATCATTAAGGATGGTTGTAGATTATCGGGGATTGAATGAAGTAACCATCAAGAACAAGTACCCACTGCCAATGATTAACGATCTGTTTGATCGGTTGCAAGGAGCTAAAGTGTTTTCCAAGATCGATTTGCGATCAGGGTACCATCAGTTGAAGATTCGAGAGCAGGACAGACCTAAGACAACGTTCACCACGAGATATGGACTGTATGAGTATACCGTGATGTCATTTGGATTGACTAACGCACCTGCCTATTTTATGAACCTGGTGAACAAAGTGTTTATGGAGTTTTTGGATAAATTCGTCGTAGTGTTCATTGATGACATCCTGGTTTATTCAAAGAATGAAGAGGAACATAAGGAACATCTGCGTTTGGTTTTGGAGAAACTAAGGGAACATCAGTTATACGCCAAATTCAGCAAATGTGAGTTTTGGTTGAAGGAAGTTGGATTCCTCGGACATGTTATATCTGGAGAAGGTATAGCAGTTGACCCCACTAAGGTTGAGACCGTAACCGAATGGGAATCGCCAACGACAGTTGGAGAGATCCGGAGTTTTCTTGGACTCGCAGGATACTACCAGAGGTTCATTGAGAACTTTTCAAAGATTGCAAAGCCTATGACTGAATTGTTGAAGAAGGATACTAAGTTCAAATGGAATGAGGAGTGTGAGGCTAGTTTCCAGGAGTTGAAGAAACGCTTGGTCACCTCACCAGTATTGATTTTGCCAGATCAGAACAAGGATTATGAGGTGTATTGCGATGCTTCACGTCGAGGACTTGGAGCAGTGCTTATGCAGGAAGGAAGAGTTGTTTCGTATGCTTCACGACAACTGAAGCCTCATGAGTTAAATTATGCCACGCGTGATTTGTAGTTAGCAGCCGTAGGGCATGCATTGAAAACGTGGAGACATTTCCTTATTGGAAATCATTGTGAAGTGTATACGGATCACAAGAGTTTGAAGTACACTTTCACTCAGAAGGAGTTGAACCTCCGACAAAGGAGATGGTTGGAGCTCATCAAGGATTATGACATGAGATTGCATTACCATCCCGGAAAAGCTAATGTAGTAGCTGACGCATTGAGCCATAAGAGCCATGTCAATACCCTAGTGACAGAGAAAATACCCAAGGAGTTAGCAAAAAACCTTCGTGAACTATGTTTGGAAATAGTTCCCAGAGGATATGTAGCAGCATTGGAGATTCAGTCAACATTGATGGATAAAATCAGAGAAGCTCAGAAATCTGACAAGGAGATTTCTGCTATAAAAGAGAGAATGAGCAAAGGAAAAGCAAAGGGATTTCGTGAAGATGAGCATGATACCCTATGGTTTGAGGACCGTGTTTATGTGCCCAATGACCCGGAGATCAGGAAGTTGATTTTGCAAGAGGCACATGATTCACCGTATTCGATTCACCCAGGGAATACCAAGATGTATTTGGATTTGAAGGAAACATTCTGGTGGACCGGAATGAAGAAGGATATTGCAGCATATGTAGCAGTTTGTGACGTATGTCAGAGAGTAAAGGCAGAGCATCAGAAGCCAGCAGGATTGTTACAACCATTGTCGATACCCGAATGGAAGTGGGATAAGATAGGCATGGATTTTATCACAGGACTACCCAGGATAAAGGCAGGCTACGATTCGATATGGGTAGTAGTTGATCGTTTGACGAAGGTAGCACATTTTATTCCAGTTAAGACCACTTACACCAGTGCTAAGTTGGCAAAGATATACATGACTAGGATCATTTGTTTGCATGGAGTTCCGAGGAGTATCGTATCAGATAGAGGAACCCAATTTACCTCAAAGTTTTGGAATCAGTTGCATGAAACTTTAGGAACCAGACTAGAATTCAGTACAGCTTTTCACCCGCAGACAGATGGACAGACCGAGAGAGTCAATCAGATTTTGGAAGATATGCTGAGAGCTTGTGCACTAGATTATGGATCTAGCTGGGACGATAACTTGCCGTATGCGGAATTTTCTTATAACAACAGTTACCAAACCAGTTTGAAGATGGCACCTTTCGAATCCCTATACGGAAGGAGGTGCAGGACACCGTTGTCATGGGACGAAGTGGGAGACCGTCAATTCTTTGGACCAGATTTGATTAAGGAGTCTGAACGGAAAGTTAAGTTGATTCGCGATAGGCTCAAGGTAGCCCAGTCTAGGCAAAAGAGTTACGCAGATTCAAAACGCAAGGAGACAGTTTACGAAACCGGAGACAGAGTTTACCTTCGAGTATCCCCACTTCGAGGAATAAAGCGCTTTGGAGTTAAGGGAAAGTTAGCACCGCGTTTCGTTGGACCGTACAAGATCTTGCAACGTATGGGAGAAGTCGCTTATAAGTTGGAATTACCAGAAGGACTGTCAGGAGTTCATGATGTATTCCATGTTTCCCAGCTGAAGAAATGTCATGCTGAAATGGCGGAAGTACCGCTAAGAGATACAGTGCCACTCGAAGCGATTCAGTTGGATAACGACTTAACCTATGAGGAGAAGCCAGTCAAGATTCTCGATTATGCCAGCAGAGTTACTCGCAGCAAGGTTATCAAGTTTTGCAAAGTTCAGTGGAACCACCACTCAGAGGATGAAGCCACCTGGGAGAGAGAAGAAGATTTGCTCAAGGACCACCCTCACCTATTTTCTAGCCAACCCGAATCTCGAGGGCGAGATTCATCTTAAGGGGGGTAGGTTTGTAACATCCCAAATTTTCAATTTGGAATGTTATACATAGATCATCATGCATATCATATTTTCTTGCATTTTGGCTGATCCTAGAAATTTCACGCAACTCAAGGACCCTCGGAGAGAGTTGGAGATTTCGATATTTTCATATTTGAGTTTTCTCAAATTTTGAAAAGAGGATCATTTGATTTATTTATTTTATCTTCAATTATTTTTCCGGTGTCAAAATATATAAGAGAGGGAATAATATGACTTTCCCAAATTTAGGAAAAATGAAGATTTAATAAATAGATCAATTTTGTTTTTGCCGGAGTTTTGTTTGCGTTTTATTTGGATAGGGAAAAATGCGCGTTTTCGGAAATTGCATTTTAGGCCCGGAGAAAAGTTCATTTTGTTTGGCTCATTTTTAGGAGTCGGGGAAAATTTACTTTAGAATTTTTGGAACGCGTTTAGATTTTATTTTCTTTTGTTTTCTACGCGCGAAACCGATTTGAAAAAAAAGAGCCTCCTGCCAGGCCAGCCGGGCCAAAGGCCCAGCCAACCGGCCCCTCCCCTCGCGCGCAGCGCAGGCGCCAGGCGCCAAGCGCCCAGGCAGCCGCCGGCGCTCCCTGGCCGAGTCCCAGCGGGACTTAGGTCGGTTAGCCCCTCCCCTTTCCTTGTTTCTTTTTCTTTTGCTTTCCTATTCCTAGTCTATTTCTTGTCCCCTACCCCAAGTCTTCTCTCCCCTCACCTATATAAATACCCCCACACCCCCCCTCTAAACACATCAAATCAAAAGCCCCTCTCCTCCCCAAGCCCCTCACCACCACCCGCGCCACCCCACCCCGTGCCGCCCCACACCACCCGCCGCCGCCCTTGTGCATCGCCGCCGCCGCCCAACGCCGCAGTTCACCGGAGACCTCGCCGGAGGTTGCCCCGCGTCTCTTTTCCTCGGATCGTTTTCTTCTAATCGTTCCGATTCTTTTCTTCTCTTCAGATTCGTTTTCTTTTCGGTTCTTTTCTAAACTGTTCCGGTTTCTAGATCGGTTTTTTGTTTCGGTCTTTTTCTCCAAAAACCCTAGATTGGTTTTCGTTCTTCTTTCGGACCGTTCGTCTCAATGAACGTGATCACCAATTTTTCCCCGGTTAACGACGCCCGTTCGTTTAACCGTTCTTCTTTTTCTTTTTGTCGGATTTATTCCGCGATCGTGATCTCAGATCCGATCTTCGTTCTAGTCTTTCTTCTCGCTCGTTTATCGGAATCAGGTGATTCAAGCGCCTGGAGTTTCATTGCGAAACCGCCGTTCCGTCTAATCAACTTAAACAAGTTTTTGCCCCGGTAAAATTTGATCTAGTTTCAACTTGCTAGAACCGAGTTGTTTTCTTCCGCCGTTTGTTTTTCCGTCGTCTGTTCGGTTCTTTCTTTCTTTGCAACCGGAGTTCTTAAATTGAACTTTCTGGTTCGTTCTCTTGTTCGAGTTTCACCTGTGCATTAGATGAGTACTTATTGTGTGCTTGTTGTTTGTCTGCGATAGATCACTCGGATTGCGCCGCTTGTTACTTCGAAACCCTAGGTCCCGCGGATCATCAGCAAGGCAAGTTCACACTTTGATCATACCTTTTCTACAACCCATGTTTTATTGCATTAGATCAATCCTCTCACATTGCATGATTAGGATCTAATTAAATTGTGGGATGGGAAGTAGATGAGGTAGTACCTATTACCTGTATTATTATGAAACCTTTGGGAGTTACTTCTACGTTTGCTTATTATGCCATGCTATGCTAGTAGACGTGGATTGGGTGAGTGAAATCCATGACAGATGTGAGTTGATAATTTTAATGGTTTATCTAAGGTGGCAACTTAAACACACATCTGGGTGGATTGAGGCACCTGATGTCTATCAGGACTTGCCTGTTTTTTGGACTGCCACCCAGGCTCAAAGGGATCATAAGATCTTTCATGCTAGAAACTTCCGTGTGCAGCCACATGCTACTATGGGCTCTGGCATAGTTGACTAAGTTGTGCGAACTCTTACGGGGTGGACTAGCAGATGTAGGGGTTATAGGTGGTACGGTCTACCCCACATGTAAGGTGCTAGCGCTTCTGAAAGACTATGTCTCGGTCATCCGTATCTCAAACACCATGTAGTGGGAGAAACCAAACGGAGGCGATCGAGTCATGTGGGGAAAAGTGCGCAAACCTCTGCAGAGTATACAAACTAATCATGATTAGCCGTGTCCCCGGTTATGGACAACTTGAGTATCTAGTACTTGAATATCATTGTGAATCTCAACATGTTACTTCTAATTAATGTTGTTGGGTTTTAATTACTTTTAGTTGGGATTGAGAATACTGTCAACCATTCTCAATGTTTCACAACCACCATGATAGTTAAATAAATTTATTCCTTTGCAGTAGGGAAAAACTGGCTTTACGCAAAAACTGTAACCATAGAGCTTTCCACCAGCCATATATGCATATAGTATAGCTGTTTCATTCCATTACTCTCTATGTGTTACTTTGCCAGCATATTCCATGTGCTGACCCTTATTCGGCTGCAACTTCTTATGTTGCAGACTTTTCAGATGACGAGTAAAGTGCTTTTAGGTCATGGCCCTATACTCAGTGATGCCGTTGGAGTTGATGGGCCCATTTACCTTCCAAGTCTTCTGCTGTTATCGACACTATATGGCCTTAAGCCATATTTATTGTAATAAGTCTCTTTGAGACAATGATGTAATAAGTGTGTGATTGCCACTCTGCTATAAATCCTTCGATGTACTGTGTGGTGTCAGCATTACTGATCCAGGGATGACACCTAAGCACAGAGATTAGACTGTTTGAGGTCTGGTCGCTACAGAAAGTTAGGGTAAGCCGCCCATCGCAGTTCCTTCTGCCTCCATATTGTGGCCTCACAGCATTAGCACTCTAAGAGGTTATTTACGTAGAAGTTATCAAGCACACCACTGATTCAGTTGACTCCAGGATAAAACAGTAATGACATTTACTGTTTTCCTTTTCTCTAGTATTTTGACCCCTCACTGGCAAAACATTGGCTTAAATACTTTTTTTTCTTTGTTTGCTTTATAGTATTAGGGTTATTGACATCGATGGGCGGTGGGTCACATTGGAGGAGCTTGCTAATAGTGTGATAGAAGGTGGTCATGTTTCGAATAATATTGCAGAGCTCCACATCTGAACTCTTTCTGATTCTGTATCCCCAGGGAAGATCATCTTTCCATGGTTGTTGTCAGTATATCTTCACATACCTGATATGACGAGCAAGTTCCTAATCAAACGTTTCCGTCATGATGTAAACTACATACTTAGTCACCAAAATCAGGTACATTTTTTATGTAAACTACATACTTTTCTGCTTTTAAATCCTACAAGTTGTTTCTTAGTTGGTATAACATGCAATTTTAGTAGGCTCTTAATTTGGTTTTGTCACACATTGTACCACTAATGAATTTAGCTGGTACCTAGTTCTGTTACTTTTGTGTGGCAACTTTCATGTATGGCTACTGGTAACATATGTTGTCAGTGTTCTGATAACTTGCCTTTTAACTATAAATGCATTGGTAACTTCTTGTGTTAATGTGTTCACATTTTTTAATAGCTTATGTTTCCAACACTGCAAATGTTGGGACCTCTACCAAAGGACGGGCATTGGTATGTCTTGTGCCTTAATCTTAAGGCAAAACGATTTGAAGTTCTTCATTCTCTTCGTCCACAAGATAGCCCTTCGCTCGTCACACATGCGACGAAGCTTATGAATGTTATTAAAAAGCCTGGTTGATTGCATACAAGGACTCGAGTAAGCAGATTCAAGACTATGATCTTGTGTACATCGATGTGTTCAAACAGGACAATGGGTTAGTTTTTTTGGCTAGTACTCCATCATTTTCCCCCATCTAAATACCCGGTAACTTAGTAGTGTAGCATTTTAAAAGTTTCTTCATCCTTTTGCATATCTTATTTTTGCTTTTAACACATTTTTTTCCTTACAACACTGATTACGGTTTCTTCACGTTCAAGATCTTGGAGTTTTGGGATGGTAAAAATATCCCGGCAATAACTTAGGAGCAGATCCTGACGCTGAGGAAGATATTGACAAGCATGTGGCTGGACCATCCTCTTAAAAATGCAGGAAATGGCGCTATCACTTGTTCAACAAAGAGTAATTGAGGTGAGAAATTTGCACCAATATAAGTTTTGAATTTATGTTTAAGAACGATGATAGTTTTATACATTTTTTCTGGGCTGATTACTATCTTTTTTATACATTTTTGCTGATAACTTATGTTAGTCAATGATGATAACATACTTTATCAGGTGCTGATAACTTTCTATTTCATGGCGTCATAACATTTTGCTCACAAACAAAGAACAATAACTAATCTCATTCTCATTTCTAAAAATCCCCATTACATTCTGTACGATAACTTACATGTTCCAGTGCTGATAAATTTTCATTACATGGTGTCTCGACACCATTTACACAATAAAATAGGTAAAATTGATAAGTAAAATCGATAACTTGCATTTCAATGCCCATCTAACTTTTTTGCGCTTCAAGTTTCTCAGTGTGGGATGGGTGAGGTACATTTGCTTTTATCATGATCTGTCGACCCGCATACTCTACATTTCCTTTCTTTTTTTGGTTTTGCTATGTCAAATGGGTGCTGGAATCTTTTCTCTCTTGGACGCCCTTTCGTAGTAGACTTTGGTGGGTCTAGTATCACTCTTGTGTTTGATGATTGCGATCCCTCGGCATGTGTGCCCTGGAACTGGAAAATATTTCCAGACACATGCGTGACAAGAATGCTTCCTTGATGCGCTACTAGGACACCTTCAGTGGCACTAGTCCCTAGTGGTGAAGAAAACATTTGTGCTTCTTTTCTCTCATCTTTTTCCTTTCTTGCTTTCTTTATCTGCCTCTTTTTTTAGTGTATCCATGTCGTCTCTGAAAGCATTAATGTGTTTCCTTGCCAATGACATCCCTTCATCAGTAGTGCAAGCGTCTTTTGCTTGTTTCTTGAAATCATTCAGAATAGACGTATATCTCATGATATTTTTTCCTTCCTCTGTCATACCCTTCTTAACCGTTGGTTGTTGGTAATCAGGCTCAACAAGATCCTCTTCTGGATCCCATGTCCACCTATCTAGGATATACCTCCTCGGTATCTCGTAGACTCCAATCTGTTCCATTACTCGTAGTATGTATGCGCACAATAGCCCATCGCGATCAAACTTGCAGCAAGTGCATGAGTATACCCCTTCATCCTTGTTTGCCTACACATGGTAGTCCCTATCCCCATACTTTGGTAGTATGCCTCGGAGCGACCACATCCTGAAGGTTCCATCTTGCAAAGTGTCACATCCGTAAGCAGTCTTTAGCGTCATCTCTACCTGGAACCTGAAGAACAGATTTTGTGTGTATATCCCTCGTATCTGTAACTTGATTGGGTTCAATGAATACATGTCTGCCACTTTATAAATTGTGTCCACTTGCTCTTTCGCCACAACCACCATTACTTTCTCCTAGATTGCAGTGTATTGAGTTGCGAATTTAATCAATGAGTTGTTGGGGTTCACGTACTTCTTGAGCACAACATTGAATCCCTCGCTCCTTGCAGTTGTCTGCAAGAATGGAAAGAAATGCTTCATGTAGTACACTGAGGCCCAACATTTCCTATTTTCCCACAGCCAGTGAAAATGTTCGTTGTCGATCTGGCCATATTCATCCATCATTTCCCACCATTTGTTTTCAAACTCTTCCTCTATGATACACAAAACATGAGACAATTATAACATCATACACAATCATTGGTAATTAAAGTACAAGTATGCTGGTAACTTTTCTTAGTTGTTAGATGGTAACTTTGTTGAACAATTTTTCCAGATCTGGTAACTTTTCTAAACCAATAGTTGGTATCAACATATGTAATTGCCCCTGGTAATATAACCAACAAGATCATGGTAACTTGTGTAGACCCTCACATGGTAACTTGTGCATCACATATATTCATATGGCTTCTCAAGTTCGCTGCATGGTAATTAAAATGGGTCAACAGATTAGGTACGTACCAGTCAAGGTGTTGTCGACACAGTCTTTGAACACTTTGTTTAGTCGTTTATCATCAGCCATAAGTTTTCCAAGTTTCTCCTGTGCCTTCTTCATTATATGCCAGCGGCAATTTCTGTGTATTATGTTCAAGAAGACCTCGTCGATCGCACTCCTCATTGCAAAGTCCTAGTCTGTGATGATGTTTTTAGGGGCAACACCACCCGTTGCATGGAGGAATGTGTTAAACAACCACGCAAAGTTTTCCTTTAGTTCGTTTCGAATGAAGCCACACCCAAACTGGATGGATTGACCATGGTTATTAATTCCAATGAGTGGTGCACACAGCATCTTGTACATGTTTGTCATGTATGTCGTGTCAAACGACAAACATTCATTATACTTTGCATATGTCCTGCGTGATGCGCCATCTAACCAGAACAAGTTCTCAACCCTGTCCTCATCATCAAGTTTGATTCTCCAGTAGAAATATGAATATCTGGCCCTCATCTCTTGGAAGTATGAAATTTTGCTCCCAACATCCTCGTGGCGATGCTCTAAGCGAAACTTAGCTCGTTGGTTAGCAATGTCTTGTGTCGTGTAGGGTACGTCTTTAGTGCTCCTGTAGAACCATGACATCAGCTGCATCTGCCTCGCAGTCTCAACATTGCATCCATGCAGAACCCTCAAGAAGTCCTGCTCCTCCTTCGGAATATACCGATGTGATGATAAGAATTTTGTTAGGGTCGGCTTTTTTATCAGGGGGTGATTGTGGGTGTCCTCGAAACGGTCAACAGTCCACCATGCATCATTGTGGGATAGGTACATGTGTGCTTAACATTCAGTCCTAACAACTTTATTTTTTTCCTCTTCTTGACAATGCTAGCTGGGTTTTCCACATCTTGTAGCTCATCCCTGTCCTTGCGTTGTTTGCCATATTTTGTACAAACTAGTACCACCCTGCTTATAGTTCCATCAACTCTCTTTCTTAAATTGCTGCCTAATTGCAAAGCTAGTCCTGCGCGCATAGGTGATGTAGTGGTCACGTGCGCTCTCCAAGGTGTCAAATTTTGTCCCTTGTAAAGGTGGCTTAGGTGTGGAATATACCTCCATGTTGCTGCCTTCCATATCAGCGTCGATCCCAGCAGATTCTGGAGTTGCTGGTTCGCTTATTGTCTGCTCTCCAAGGCTCCCAGCTCTTGTGCTTGCATTTGTTCCAGCACTATGTGCACTTGTTCCACCACTGGGCAAGCTGTTATTTGCGCTGATTGCCCGAGCACCTGCAATTTGGCCTGGTAGATTAGTGGAATATTACATGATAAATAACAGTTTTCCATCATGGTAGTTTTCTGAAGATTCAGTGAATGTATCTTTCTTTTTTGCCTAAACAACCCTGGTAATTTGCATACTCTGAACCTAGTATTATGAGTGCACCAATGCTGGTAATTTTCAAACCCACTTCAATAGTAAAGCATTCTTTCTGCCTAAAAAACCCTGGTAATTTGCATTTGTTGGACCTGGTAATATGTGTGCACCAATGCTGGTAATTAAACCCACTTCAATAGTAAAGTATTATTTCTGCCTAAAAAAACCTGGCAATTTGCATTTTTGGACCTGGTAATATGTGTGCACCAATGCTTGTAATTTTCAAACCCACTTCAATAGTAAAGTATAAGACTGAGTTTTTTCATTCCATGATGATATGTAAACAATAATGTTGGTAATTTTACCTGTTCCCATGATGTTTGGGTATGCAGAATTGCTGCTTGGTGTGCGCGCTGCATCGTCCTCTTCATGCATTCTCCCTCCTCCTCCATCTTCTGCATTATCTCCTCTGCTAGCATCCATTTATCTACTCCTTCTTGATTTGTTTTTACATTTGCACATTAGTATACATTACACGCGTTGACTCTTTTTTTGAAACTCATTGTTTTGTTTACTCTTTACACAATTGTTTGAAGGCAAGAATCGCAGGGGTGATTGGAAAGAACACTAAACAGGACAATTACAGTACAACATGAGCATCTCCATTAATAGGCATCACTTTTCTTTATCCAATGTTAGTACTTAGCTAAAGTGGATGATAACTTTTACTATGTATAGATTGATAACTTGTTTACTCCATACAGTATAACATTCTTGTAGACTGAAAAATGAACCTTTTTTGCAATGCATCTTCCATTGTATGAGAGAATGCTTTTTGTGGTCAATAAAGGTTCCTCTTTCCTTTATTTGTCTTTATTTTTCCATGGTAGACACAAAATCTATGTTTTTTGTAGCAAGGGAATGGGGTATTTTTTGGGGTACTCTGTTAAGTTGCATAAAGTTGGTAACAAAAACTACGAGGGGTTGGTAATTTTGCACTTAGTTGATTGGTAAGTCACTGCAATAGGCAGAATTATGAGACAAGTTTGCTTATTCTGTTTCCATGAGGTGGAAGGATA
>NC_041386.1:155045524-155156060 GCF_002162155.2 Triticum dicoccoides | reverse complement strand
GGGGGGGTGAGTGGGTGGTGGGCAGGGGCGTGTGGGTGGTGGGGAGGGTGAGAGAGGGTATACTTACGTGGGAGGTAAGGGGGGTAGGGGAAAGTTGCGATCTGGAAAGTGCATCGTTGGGGAGGGGGTGGCATTTTCTGTTTTTTTTTGACCAGGAACAGTAGGAAAGGCTCCTACTATGTTACTATATTAAAAGATTAGTCAAACTATACAATGGGTATTTACATAGGGGGGGAGGTGGAGGTACAACTTGCCAACTTTGTGACAAGTGAACTAAAAAACAAAACAGATGTAAACCACTAAAGGGAGTGCACAAGGTTCAACACAAGGAGCCTATGCTCCTCTTTGACTCTATGTTGAAGAAGCCCAAAGTCTTTCTTGAATCTGTCCAGCCAGGAATTGAGGGAAGGTGTTATTGCTCTAAAATGTTTATTTTTCCTCTCCTTCCAAATACTCCAGGCTGCCACAATGAATTTCTCTAGGAACAGTGGGGTGGGATGAATGTTTCTGTGAGTTTCAACAGCTTGTATTCGGCCAAGGAAAGGTTCCCAGTTAAACCCAAGTTTGGCCCAGCAAAGCTTACTGAAAGAGCATGTGAAGATCATGTGCTCCACTGTTTCCTCAATATTCACTCCACATAAGAGGCAATTGTGGTCATCTCCTATGTTATAGTGCCTCCTTTTCAACATGTTCCTCGTATTGAGCCTGTCATGGAAGAGCAGCCAGGCAAAGACCTTCAACTTCATCGTGCATTTTGATTTCCAAATCCAGCAGAATATCTATTGCACTTGGACGTCCTTGAAGAAGAATTTATAGTAATCCGTTGATTTGTAGATGGTCTCGCCCCAAGTATAGTGCCAAATATCCGTGGATGATGTGGATGGCTGTAGCTGAGCCGCAATTGTTTGCATGTCTCTAACCTCCGCAAGGGCTTGAGGGGTCAAGGGCAGGTGGAACGTTTTTCCCAGCGATGTGATCCCTAGGAAGTTTTTGACCGAGATATCTTCGTCTAGAGAGTGAGAGAAAGCCCGAGGATGGGAGTCTTGGATTATTTGCCCTGACCACAAATCTTTCCAAAATAGAGTCGTGGTGCCACACACAATTTTGATTTGAGAAACCCCACGAAACTTAGGTGTGAGCTTGAGTATGTCCTTCCACCAGAATGATCCGACTGGTTTAGAGGCATGTGGAATTTTTTGGGTATAGTAGGAGTCCCATGTGAGCTGCACCCAAGGTATATCCAACTTGTTGTAAAATTTATGCAAGATCTTCAGAAGCAATGCTTCATTCTGTACAAGAAGATTAAGCACACAAAGTCCTCCCTTATTTTTAGGTTTACATACCATGTCCCAGGCCGCCAGAGAGTTAAACTTATCACCTTGTTCGGTCTTTTGATCCATAGGCATCGACGCCTAATTTTGTCCAGGAGTTCAATGAGCTTGGGTGGGAGATGTAACGTGCACATAGTATAGATGAGTAATGAGGTAACTGTGGAGTTGAGTAGAGTCAACTTGCCAGCATGGGACATGAGGGACAGTGTTGACGACAAGCTTCTTTCAATCGTGCTGACTAGGGGCATAAAGTCATGAATGGTAGGCCGAGACGTGCCCAGAGGCAGGCCTAGGTAGGTGAACGACATGGTGCCAATTGTACACTCAAAGATACCAGCAAGTTGTGCAGCCAGATCCTCTTCCAAGTTTATGGGAATTAATGTGGACTTGTGGAAATTGATTTTAAGGCCGATGGACTGTGCATATTTGGTAAGGATGTCTTTGATGATCAAGGCTTGCTGAGGGCAGGCAGGCATAAGCAAGATTGTGTCATCGGCGTATTGGATAATAGGGTAATCCATTTGTCCCGTGGCTGGAAAAGGAAGCTGTATTCTGCCCTCTCTATAAGCTTCATTAATGGTTGCTTGAAGGAGGTCGGCTGCCAGCACGAAAATGAGTGGAGACAATGGATCGCCCTATCTGACCCCACGCTTGCAGTGGAACTGTCTGCCCGGAACACCGTTTAGGAGAACCGAGGATCGGCCTAAAGAAAAAATAACCTTTATCCAGGACATCCATCTTTCATTAAAGCCCATATGACTCATAATGTTGACCATGGGATCATGCTCGATCGTGTCAAAAGCGTTGGCGAAATCCAACTTAAGCAGAACAATCGGTCTCTTGGAGGCTTGGCATTGGTGAATGTATTGAAATGTCCAAGCAAGGCAATCTTGTATAGATCTCCCACGTATGAATCCATATTGGTTACGATGAATAATTTTCAAAATGACCTTCTGGAGTCGTTTAGCCAGGAGTTTAGTAATGAGCTTAAGGCAACAATTAAGTAAGGTGATTGGCCTGTAGTCATTAACTGTGGATGGGGATCCATTCTTCGGGATAAGAGTAATCAATCCATCATTAATGCTCTGGAGGTTAAGTGTTCCTGCATGGAATTGATCACACTGCGAGTAGAAATCATTTTTGATGATTGGCCAACATGCTTTAAGGAAGAGACCACTAAATCCATCCGGACCAAGTGCCCTATCGCCTGGCATCTCTTTAACTACCAAGTCAATTTCCTCATGTGTGAAGGGAAGGGTGAGGTGATCCAAGTTTGCATTGGGCCGGATTAGAGACGGGAGATCAAAATGCATTTGAGTTGGGCTAGAGGTGCCTAGTCTGTCGGAATATGCGTGGAAAAGCAGGGCCTCCTTTCCATTGTGATCTTCCACGACTAACCCATCCGGAGTTTGCAGATTAGCAATCTTGTTTTTGCGATATCTATCAGTAGCCATTGCTTGGAAAAATTTAGTATTTTCATCACCAAACTTAACCCATCGGATGGTACATCGTTTCTTCCAATATTTTTTTTGATAGTCCAATAGCCGAAGGAGATGATTTTTGATAATCTTGCGGAAGTTGCTCTCTGGTAGTGTGAGAGACCGCTGATTTTCCAGATCATCCAACTCTGTCAAGGTTTTGTTGGTGTTCTCAATAGCCACCGAGAGCCGTGAGATACCTTTGCTCCAAGCTTTGAGCTCCTGTCGGAGACGTTTGAATTTACGACAGAGCACAGTGGCTGCATTGTTCACCACAATGGGTTTGTCCCAAACTCTTTTAACCACGTCCATGAAGCCCGGGTGTAGAAGCCAGTAGGATTCAAACCTGAATAACTTGGCACGAGGGATTTTTGTCTCAATGGTTACAACACATGGTGTGTGATCTGATGTGGGCTTACAGAGAGGTTTGACCATGGTATTGGGGTAAACACTTGTCCAGTGCATGGAAGTAAAGAACCAGTCAAGTTGCTCGAGGAGTGGATCGTGTTGCATGTTACTCCAAGTGTATAGCCTACCCTTAATAGGTAATTTGACAAGGTTATGTTTGCGGATAATATCATTGAAGGTGGACATATCATTGACATCACCCCCTGGCTTGTTGCGATTTTCTGGCACTCTGATATAATTAAAATCCCCAAGAAATAAGCAATCTTCATTTGCCTGAATGTCCCTGTCATAGAACCATTGAGTAAAAGTGTCCCGCGCAGGCCCAGTACAAGGACCATAGATGTTAAAAAGTGTCCACGCTTGGGCAGAAATGGTGCCGGTGAATTGAATTCCCAGAGCAAAATCTTCCTGGAGAACTACTAAACCAGAAAACATGGAGCTGTTCCAAACTGTGAGTAAACCACCCGAAGCCCCGTGAGAGGGAATATAAGAAAATTTATCGAAACGCTTAGGGCAGCAAGTTTTAATAAATGCTAGATTGATAATATGTTTTTTAGTCTCCTGCAAACAAACGATGGCACAACCACTAACAGAAATCGCGTTCGACAGCGCTAATAACTTTTTCTCTGAATTTAACCCGCGCACATTCCAACATAGCACGTTCCAGCTACGCAAAAGTGGCATAAGAGACCGCGAACTTAAGCTGAAGACGAAGAGGAGCCTTCCGTCAGGCTATTGTGGATGGTAGCCGAATCTTTAGTAGCAAGCAGAGCAGCTTTAGTGAGCTCTTGAGGCGGGACAACGCAACGAATGATGCCAATGTCCTGCATGGTGCGGAGAGGTGTTGGTGGAGGAGCCTGATCCATGACCACAGAGCTGGAGCTCGGAGCAGCAGAAGGTATCACTCTGGGCTTCACTTTGGAGACAGTGGGGCGCACATCAGAAATTTGTGGCACTCTGAAGCCATCAAAGCGCGTCGATCTTGTGCTGCGTCTAACTTCAGTAGTGACCACAGGAGCCTTGAACTTCGAGCGGCGAGGATGGGCTGCAGAAGGTCCCGACGCATCAGATAGGACTTGGGCAAGGCACAAATCAGAATCATTCTCCAACGGGCCCTGAGAGACCATAGGAGGCCCATCCCTGGAGACAGCAGATGGCGCCAAGTTGGGTAAAGCATCCAAAGGAGCAGTATCTGACGGCAGAAAGTTCAGAGAAGTGTGATCAGCATCAAGGGCCGCAGTATCATTTGAGGACAGCAGGATCATATCAGTTCTATCTGCAGTGTCAATTGGGAGAGCACCAAGATGTTCAGAGGGCAGATCTGTAGGATGCTCTTCCTCTGGTGACAATTCACTGATCTGCACCGAGGATGGTGTGGCATGCAGGATACACGGAGAAAAACATAGCATGTGAGTGGTCGATTGATCTGCCACCTGCAAGATAGAGCGAGGAGGAACTGCCTGAAATTCCAGCGGGGGCAAACCATAGCCAGAGCTCCAGGGCCCAAAAGCAGCAACCATAGACAGGATGGACCTGGATAGATATGCAGTGAAGACATTCCTCGGGATCAAGTCTGAAGTTAGCACTGTGGCCAGCTCATTTCCCTCAACAGAGATACTGACATTCATAGTTGCAGCAGAAATTGCAATATCCACGTTGATGATATTTTGAATCTCAAGAGGATCCACAAAAAGAGTGCTGATCTGACTGTTAGAACCAAGAGAAGAGCCCTGAGTGCTTGCAGAAGAGGCAGTTTCATACCAGACTGAATTCAGACTATCAGTTACATTATCTTCAGGTAGAATTCCATCTTGTACCCAGAGACCCTGAGCGCCATGATTGGAAGTTAACCAGAGCAGCTGGCATTTGAGGAACAGGAGGCTTAGGCCATGGGTCCCACTGGGCATCTTGTGGTCCATCATGCTGAGGAGCTAGGTGAGGCGCCTGATCGTTACCGATCCCATTCTGAAGCAGCCAGTTCTGAAGCTGTTGCTGATAGAGCTGCTCCGCCATGAGGCCCTCCCCAAACATGGGATGCGGGACACCATTAGCCGGGGGTGGTTCTTCATCAGCTGTTGGAACCTCAGGATCATGGGCATTCCAATCTGTTCCACGGAGAATGAAAACAGCAGCGGTCTAGCAAGCTCTATCTCCACCTAACTGACGGATGACAATGCTCTTAGGTATGAGGCGCATATGAATGACTCGGACCTTAATAAGCACCACAGAGCGACCAGTATTGGGGCTACTCCAAGATACTAGCCTGCCGTAATCATCAACCAAGCGTTGAAGATAGAAATCAGTCTGATAATCATCCGTAAAGCCGATGTACATAAGCCAAAGTTCAGGGCCATAGGTGGTGTTGCGCATATTAAGAGCAGCATTGTGACACACAAAAGAAATCACTAGATCCTCATCATCAAGCTGGAAAGTGGTGTTTACCGCAGTGTCTCGGATGAAAGAATTGGCAAAGGCAAACATACCCACTCCCAGCAGATGGTCAGAGGTCTCGGTGGTATGCAGTCCGGCCTCATGCAGCATGCCTTCAATCGTGTTGCGAAGATCTTCCCGGAGATGCAGGGGCATGAACCGGCTAGCTTCGGCAATGGTGAGGAAGTTGTTGTTGAGGGGCGGGATGGGATTGACAGCCATGTCCGCCCTAACCTTGCGATCTGCTAGCCCTGGCTCAATGGACCAGCCAGGCGGAAGGAAGGGAAGGGGTTGACAGGGTAGTTGGCCATGGTGGCGGGCAGGGAGGCGGTGGCGACGACGGCGGTGGTTTGCAAGGGTGGTGGTGGTGCTAGAGCAGAGTGCTCTGTTGCATTGGGAAGCGGGGCGGGCAATGGGAGAGAATGCGGGGAATGAAAGATGGACGGGGGTTTTTTGGTCTCCATTGCCAGCGTTGGGCCCAGCGACACCGCCAGCAAGATTGCGCCAGGTGTTCATAGTGTCCGCATGCAGTGCATCGCACGGTGGAGCGAGGTTGGCTCCTGGGTGCCGTAATCGGGCAAGTTCGCTCCTCAGACGGATAATTGATTTGCTGCTCAGAGTGAGATGATTTGAATGAATGATCAGAATCTGAACCCATAAAAGCCCTGCCATTTAAAGAAGCCCGAGGCCGAGATGGACAATTAATCCCTTTGTGCCCTGGGGCCAAGCAGTGCAGACAAATAATCCGGGCGTGACAGTTAAATTTGTCGTGCCCCCATTGTAAACATTTTGCACACAGAACGCCCCAAGCATGAACCAAATCATTCACTTCCATGGAGTTATATCCCGCCCGCGATAAATCTGCAATGTGTGCCTTGGAGAGCAAAGGCGGCCAGGAAGTATTTGGAGGAGCATATTTGAACGCCGAAGCAAGGAAACTTTGCGGTAATTTCGGGTAAATGATATTGCATGGAAAATGGAAAGAGCCAATCTGAAGTAAAGGCTCCGAAGATTCTTCGGGGCATTGAATGCTCATGTCTGCGGATTCCGAAAGCACCATGGAACGTACGTCGTGCTCATGGGCTTGCGGTGCTTTGTTAGAACATGAAGCTTCATGACTGTTCTTATCAGTGAAATCCATTGAAGCGATAGGCACGAGTCCAAACTTTCTCAACTCATTGGAGGTTGCAAGATCAATTCCTGAGGGTTGTGTGAAAACAGAAGGAGCAATGCGCACAGCCACGTGACTTCGATTAGCAATAGATTCTAGTCTTTCAACAGCATGCCAACGAGAATCCAAGTGCTTGTAACCATTGAAACGGCCATTGAACAGATGAAAATGACAGATGAAATCAGGCCAAATACGGTCCTTGAGGCCATGAATAAAATGTCCAACCTTGTTCCCGGCCACAGAAAAGCGAAAGGACCTCTCAAAAATCTTAGAGACCTTAAAACCAAGATGATGACCACCAATGCAGCATTGTAGAGCCACACCCACAGATTCCTCATTGAGGGGGAAGGAAGCTGAAGAGAAGGAAACAACCAAGAAAAATTCCTTGGTCTTGCGCGAAGGAGAGAAGTGCACCGTCTCTCCAAACCGACGGCGTACCTGGTCGGCCACTGCAAGGCCAGGGTTGAAATCCCAGTGTAGGAGCCCTTCCATGGCATGGATCATTGGCTAGATCCATGGGGAGAGGTGGATCAGGTGGGAGGAGAGGAGAGGAGGAGAGGAGCCATCGACCACTCCATGGGGAGAGGTGAAGCAGGTGGGAGGAGAGGGGTGGCATTTTCTGTTGGGCCTTGTACAACGATCGGCCTGGTTAACTGGCGGGGTGATCGACCTGGTTAGCTGGCGAGGTGATCGGCCTGGTTAGCTGGCGGGTGATCGACATGTATGGTAAGGTAAATTTCCTATCGGGCACACTGTTGCCAAATATCACTGTCCCTATCAAAAATATAAACGTAAAAGCTATTTTCTTAGCAATAGATCTGAATGCATGTGCTCCCGTTTGATCCGCATCTTGCGGCCTGCCATGGTTTCCTTTTTTCTGCTTCGATTGCATGCATGCATGCACAATCAGATTTATTTGCCTCGATAAGAATAGCAAGCGCTCTTCCCGATCCACTTTTTCCACCTCGATCTCCTTTAATCCCTAGTCTTTTCTTAAGGCTGGTCATAGTGAGAGTAACTTAGGTAGTAACATAACACACCCCAAGATAAGTTTGCCTATGTGGCATATAGTTAATGAGGAGAGAGGTGTTTAGAGTAACATAATATGTTATCATCACATAACACTTTCCAAGACAAGATGAGTCTACAAGTTAATAAATACAACCACCTATGACACTACTTCTATGTTACTTCCCACTATGAAGATAGTAATATAGAGTAGTGTCATATGCATGACACTAGTGTATGTTACTCCCCACTATGACTAGCCTAAGAACAAATGACAAATGAAATGGTGTCCTCTTTATTGATTGAAGCTGCTATTTATACAACCCCAAAGGGCATGAACGAACAGGCATCTGTTCGCATAACACACGATGTTTGACAACAACAATCGGTTGGTGATTAGGCAGGGATTAAAGCCATAATTAATTAATATAATTAATTCTCAACATTTTCTTTCCTTCGTAATTTTTTGCATGCACGATCCGATTTATTTGCACCCTGGTATAACATATTGAACTCAATCCCAATAGCCAACTCACCCCGGCCACTTTTTTGCTAAGAAAATTGAAGTCATGCTATTTGACCTTGTTTTACGAGTGTGCTTTTTAAACACATTTTTGCTAGTCCTTTACTAGTGCGTTACTACATACACATGAGTTCTCTAGTTTGTCATTGGCATTTTGTCATGTCACTAGTGCACCAACGTTACACTTCAAGTGCATAGGAAGGAGGCTGGTATCCCACGAAACACTTCAATAGTGTGCGAGGAGGATGTTGGTTATTGTTAGAAGGAAGAGAGGGGTTTGATGAAATCGTTGTTGTATTGCTTGAGGCTCGTGGGCATATATATAGGAGTACACGATCTACTTGGAGTACAAGGCAAGCCAGAATATTTCCTAGTCTAACATATGTTTCCAATCTAATCAATATACTCAACATCCCCCAGTCACAACGGTAGCGACGCAGACGATGAGACTGGAGAAGAATCCAAAGGGAAGCCAATGGACACCCCCCAGTCATAACGGTTGATGCATCACAAAGTCGTGGCTGGAGTGGAAACCGACGAGGTTGCTCAAGCAAGGCGGTAGCCCTTTGTACCGTTTGTCGATGTAGCCGAGAGCGTGAGTGGTATAGCCGTAGTCGAGGTAGCCATGCGAAGAACGCCGTGGTTGGTGTCGAGTCGGGGGTCGCCGGTGTCGAGGTAGTCGTCGTGGAGCCGCTAAAGATGAGCAGCAGTGGCGGCAGCCTAAGGAGGCGGCGACTAGAGAAGGAGCATGGTGGCGGTGCTCGAAATAGACGATAATGAACCCGACAGCGTGACGAAGACCAGCGCGTACGGTGGTGTTCCCGCGCCTAGGGAGGCGGTGCGACGCATACCGCATAGAAGTTGACGCGCGAGGACAACGGAGTGGACCACGCGCCGCAATGCTACGGCCCGAAGAAGCGACGCAGCGGCAGAGCGCGGGTCGGGGCGATGGCGGGGAAGACCTCAGGACGGTTGCAGGGACCGCGTGCCACGCTCGCTACGGCCCGACAGGGTGACGCAGCGGCAGCGTGAGGGTCGGTGCAGCCTCGGGGACAGCCTGGAGCGGACGGCCTCGGGACGGCGGTTGACCGCGGGCCGTGACACTATGGCCCGAAGACGACGTGGCGGCAACGTGTGGATTTGTGAAACCATGGGAACAACCTCAGGGCGGTGGTGGGGACCACATGCCGCGACGCTAAGGCCCAAAGGGGCGACGTAGCGGTGGTGCGGATCAGTGCAGCCACGGGGCGAACCACGGGGCAGCGGCACTGCGGCCCGACGGGGCGACGCAGCGGCATCCCGTTGCTCGATCGAACGAGATGTGCATAATAAATGACGAACGACGGGCGACTCAATCCGATCAGATCAGAAAACCAAAGAAGAATAACACCGATCAATTGATTGGCAAGAAAGAAAAACCCTAATCAATGGATCGGGAAAAGACTCTCTAGGGCAGCCGGTCAACGGGACTGGCAGACGAACCCTAGGTACGGGCAGCGCAGCCCCCCGCGGCGGTCATGAAGGCCGATCACCCCCGGGCGGCGCGGAAGCGGCGGGCGACGGCTAGGGTTGGATCGATTAGGCTGATACCATGTTAGAAGGAAGAGAGGAATTTGGTGCAATCGTTGTTGTATTGCTTGAGGCTCGTGGGCATATATATAGAAGTACATTATCTACTTGAAGTACAAGGCAAACCAGAATATTTCCTAGTCTAACCTATATTTTCAATCTAATCAATATACTCAACGGTCATGATGTCAGTGATAACCCTTCAGGGTAGATCTTTAGATGGATCAATCTTCAAAGGATGTGCATGCCGGCTGTAGTAAAACATTGTAGACGTACGTGCAAAACACCAGGTAGCTTTTGCTCCAAGAGAAAAAAGTGGTTGTAAGCACACGCTCGGTAATTTTTGCGTAAATAGATGGTAGTATATGCATAATAGGTGTGATAACTTACGCACCGCAGAACTGATAACTCATGCACGAACTTCGTGGTAACTTTTGAACCGGGAAAAGGTTGTTGAAAACATACCCTTGATAACTTATGTGTAAATGTCATGATAACTTACGTACCAGATTTGGTAGATTACATACAATTAGCATGATAACTTTGAGCAAGAGATTTTTTTATTGAAAACATACCCCAATAACTTTCGTTCAAATAACATGATAACTTGTGTACCACAGACCTGGTAGATTACATACAAACAACATGATAACTTCGACCTAGAGAAAAGAACGTTGTTGAAACATACCCCGGAAATTTTTATGCAACTAACATGATAATATATGCACCACGGACTTGATAACTTACATAATAAACACCACAATGACTTTGACTAGGGATTTTTTTTTTGAAATATACACCAATACAGTTCTACATAGTTAACGTGGTAATATACATAGTGCAAACATGATAGCTTAAGTACAAACACCATGGTAACTAGATCGAGGAATTTTTTTGTTAAAACATACCTCCGGTAACTTCTATGTAAATAGAACAATAATATATGCACCACGGGCATGATAACTATAGGTACAAACACCACGACAACTTTGACACCAGAAAAAGAAGTTGTTGAAAAACACCCCCCGGTAATTCCTATATAAGTATCATGGTAATATAAACACCGTAGACCTGATAACTTAGCTGCAAACACCAGGTAACTTAGACCCGGATAAAACATTGTTAACACATACCCCAGTTACTTATATGTAAATCACATAGTAATATATGCACAACAGACCTGATAACTTAGGTACAAATATCACGGTAACTTTGACCCAAAGGAGAAGTCGTTGAAAACATACCCCGATCACTTCTGCGTAAATAGCATGGTAATATACACACCGCGGCCTGATAACTTACATGCAAACACACCAATAACTTTGAACCAAGGGAAAAGGTAGTTGAAAAGATACCCCGGTAGATTCTGTGTAAATACCATGCTAATTTACGCACTGTAGAGTTGATAACTCGGGTACAAACACCGTGTAACTTCTATAACCCGGGGAAAAAGTTGTTGAAAATATGCCCCGGTAACTTCTGTGTAAATAACATGGTACTATACGAATGCAGACCTGATAAGTCATGCACAAACATCGCGGTAACTTTGACCACGAGGGTGGGAGGGGGGGTTGTTTGAAAACATACGTAGATAACTTCCTATAAATAACATGGTAGTTTACGTATCATATACCTGATAATTCACGCACAAACACTATGATAACTTTGACCCCCCGGGGGGGGGTGTGTTTGAAAACATAACCCCCCTCCCGATAACTTTCATGTAAATATCATGATAATATACGCATCATAAATTTGATAACTCACACACAAACAATGTGATAACTTTGACCTCGGGAGGAGGAAGTTGTTTGATAACAAACCACCGGTAATTTCTGTATAAAATAACATGGTAATATACACATAACATAACTGGGAACTTACTTAATGTTGCAACTTTTGACCCAACAGAAGTCATCAAAACATACCAATATGAAATCTAGTTTTGAAGATATCGTCACGACGGATTTTTGATGTGAGGACGATTTTCAATCGGAACGACAATTTTAGCTATAAAACATTTTGAAGTTTCGAAATAGTGAGAATCTACAATGACATCGGCTTTTTCTGTCCTCTAGTGCATTTGCATGTGGAGAAAATGTTGAGCTTAGTCTGGGTCTGATAACTTTTGACCTGAAAAAAAAGTTGTCAGAACATATCAACATGGGATCTAGTTTCGAAGGTCGCATCATGATGAATCTTTTATGTGAAAATGCTTTTTCAATTCTTTTGAATTTTGAAATTAAAAGAATTCTAGACTGACATCATCAATTTTGTCTTTTTCTGCATGCATGCATTTATGTGCTAAAATAAGGAGTTTACGTGAAAGGAATTGGGAACACATGCTTACACTGGATGGATCGATGGATATACTATTCTGATCAATCATCCGCACCTGTCGCTAAAATCCTGCCGTACGGAAGTTAGTTGCGTCCAAATATAAAATGGGAAAGTACATCTTATGATGAATCTAATGATATATGTTTGGCATTGTAGATATAAATATTTTTCCACAAACTTGGTCAAAGTTTGTGAGTAAAAAAATATGCATTAAATTATGAAATGGAGGGAGTATTCCACAAAAGAAATATTTTTATACATATCAAATTTTGAGTAATGAGACAAACCGAACAGTTATGTTAGTTGTTATTATCGTCATCTTCAAAACTAGATGTTGCCCCAAGCATTGCCGTGGAAACCATATTAAAATAAAATAGAGGACACCCCGTCTGTTGTCTTGAATTTGAAGTGAGATTAAAGATTAAAAATACATATGATTTATTTGTATTTGATTGTACACAATTATAAAATAAATATTAAGTACTCCCTCGTTCCAAAATATAAGTTTTTCTAGATATTCCAACAAGTGACTATATATGGAGCAAAATGAGTGAATCTATACTCTAAAATATGTCTACATACATCCGTATGTTGTAGTCCATTTAGAATGTCTAAAAAGACTTATATTTAGGAACAGATGGAGTAGTATTTCTCATGCATGTTGAAAGTAGCGGAGTTGATAAAGTGGGATGTGTGCATGTTGAGGGAACTAGTATATGTAGCATTTTTTTCTTTTTTCCATGAATACGCAAGAGCTTGCGTATCATTGCATTGATAGGTAGAGAGCAGTAACAAGAGTTCAGGTATACGGTGACAACCCACGTATGCTGGGCTGACGTGGGAGCAACCGTGAGCAGTAAAGCCAGTGGGGTTGCTCAGCCCCTCAGAACAAACCAAAAATCACATCGGGTGGATTCTATGCAATCCATTGGCCCCAGCCTTGGCCTACTCCTCCTTGATGGGTGGCGGTGATGTTCATGATCAACAGGCGGTGTCCGTCGAAGACACATGTGTTCATGTGGTTACAAATCGACCAGGCGCTGACCAGGCACACAGAATGACTAGCGTCACGAACCCTTTCCTGGGGCTGGTAGGGCTGGCCGAGTGCGATGGAGCCCACCAGCCTAGGAATCTGACATCGGAATCTAGTGGCTGAAAGGTCACGCAACACCAAAAGAGGATGTCATACCGGACTTGTCGCGAGAAGGGGCAAAAGGATAGCAGATGGTGCATGGACTTGGTTTCCTGTCACAAATTAGGCAAGCAGGCTCATGGGGGCAGGTCATGTCGCTGGAGACACTGAGCAGTCCAACACAGATCCTGCGGGGCCAGCCAAACGAAGATCTTGATGCGAAGGGGCGCTTAGGACTGGCAAGTGAGATCCTAGTGGGGCGCGGACATGGACCCGCGGAATAGAGCGAGATAGCATGATTGAGCAGTGTAGGAAGCATCCGCGGTCCAGTGCCACCAAAAGGCGCCAGGAGAGCTGGAGAGATGGATGTCGTGAAGTCTATGCCAAAGATCCATGAATTCCACCATGGCGGTGGGGCCAAGTGCGCCTTGTATATCCCCGATCCACAAACTCAACTGGAGGCCCTCGTGGAGACTACGGGATTTACGCCAGCGTTAAGGAACTAGGGCCGTGAAGGAAGGCGCGATATCCGGGATTGCTTGCCCGTCAAGCCAATGATCTTCCCAAAAGCGGCGGGTCTTACCATCCCCAAGATCCAGGACGTGGAAGCTCAAACACGGCCCGCACCTCAGGGTCAGTAGACATGTGTAGGTGGTGCCAGGATGTGGTGGCCTATGTCCGTTGAAGCCACATCCATCGCACGCGCAGGGCCATGCTACTTGTGAGCTGCGTTGGGATTTCGTCAAAGAGTAGGGGATGATGCAATATAGTAGAGATAAGTATTTCCCCTTGGTTAAGAACCAAGGTTATCAATCTAGTAGGAGAACCACACAACAGGCCGTTAGCAGCACCTGCACAAAAAATAACAAATCCTTGCACCCAACACGAACAAGGGGTTGTCAATCCCTCGACGGTTACTTGCAAGATTAAATTGTGTAGTGATAGATAGATAGATACATAGATAGAACAAAAATACAAAATAAAATAAATAAAGTAAAATTGCAGTAAAGTATTTTAGGATTTTAATATATGATAAAAGTAGACTCTGGGCCATAGTTTTCACTAGAGGCTTCTCTCTTGAAAATAGCATACGTTGGGTAAACAAATTACTGTTGGGCAATTGACAGAAAAGCAAATAATCATGATGATATCCAAGGCAATGATCATGTATATAGGCATCACATCCGAGACAAGTAGAACGAAATGATTCTGCATCTACTACTATTACTCCACACATCGACCGCTATACAACATGCATCTAGAGTATCAAGTTAACAAGAACAGAGTAATACCTTAATCAAGATGACATGATGTAGACAAAAGTAAACACACGCATGAATAAACCCCATATTTTTGTCCTTAATTGCAACAATACAAATATGTGTCATGTCCCTTTCTATCACTGGGATTGAGCATCGCAAGATCAAACCCATCACAAAGCATCTCTCCCATTGCAAGAAAAATCAATCTAGTTGGCCAAACAAAATCAATAGATTGGAGAGAAATACAAAGCTATCATAATCATGCATAAAAAAGTTCAGAGAAAACTCAAATAATATTCATAGATAATCTGATCATAAACTCACAATTCATCGGATCCCAACAAACACACCGCAAAAAGTGATTACATCGAATAGAACTCCAAGAACATCGAGGAGAACATTGTATTGAAGATCAAAAAGAGAGAAAGAGAGCCATCTAGCTACTAACTATGGACCCGTAGGTCTGTGGTAAACTACTCACACAACATCGGAAAGGCAGCAAGGTTGATAGAGCCCCTCCGTGATTGATTTCCCCTCCGGCAGAGTGCCGGAAAAGGCCTCCAGATGGGATCTCACGAGAACAAAGAACTTGCGGTAGTGGAAAAAGTATTTTGGCTGGCTCTTTGTTGGTTTCCCGATTTTAGAGAATTTATCGAGGCAGAGTTAGGTGAAATGGAGCCATGTGGGCCCCACGAGCCACCAAGGCGTGCCCACCTCCCTAGGCGCGCCCTGGTGCCTTGTGGGCGACTACTCCATCTTCTGGCCCTCTCCTAAAGCTGCTAGGGCCTCTTATGTCCAGAAAAAAATCTCCAAAAAAATTTGTGCCATTTGCACTTCGTTTGGTACTGATATTCTGAAAAACCAAAAACAGGCAAAAAAAACAGCAACTGGCACTGGGCACTAAGTTAATAGGCTAGTCCCAAAAAATGATATATAATTGATTGTAAATGCATATAAAATATCCAAGATTGATACTATAATAGCATGGAACAATAAAAAATTATAGATACGTTGGAGACGTATCAAGCATCCCCAAGCTTAATTCTTGCTCGTCCTCAAGTAGGTAAATGATAAAAATAGAATTTTTTATGTGAAATGCTACCTATCATATTCATCATATAATCTTTTCTTTGTGGAATGGATATTTGGACTTGAGTGATTCAAAGCAATAGTCTATAATTTGACATGAAAACATAAATACTCAAGCATCCCAACAAGCAACCATGTCTTTCAAAATATCAACGCTAAAAAAGTTATCCCTAGCCCATTATGCTCAATCATTGATCCATTAATGAAACACACTCAATATTAACTACACCCAATGCTCAAGTATGACAATAATGCTCTCCAGTTGGTGCTTTATAAGAGAAGATGGAGACTCGGAATAAAAATAAAAATTGCATAGGGAAGCGGAGATTTGCAGAGGTGCGAGAGCTCAAAGTTTAAAACAGAGATAAAATTACTTTTTGAGAGAGGCATGCTTTTCCTGTCAACATCACGACCGGAAGTTTCCAATATCTCCCATGCTAGACACATTATAGGCGGTTCCCAAACAGAAAATAAAGTTTATTTCCTTTCCACCATTATTTCACAATCCATGGCTAGCCATATCCACGGGTGCCTTCCAAACTTTCAACTTTCCTAGGAATTTATTATTATTATCACTCTTATTATTTTCATTTGGGGACTGGGCATCCCTATGACCGGCCATTTTCTCGTGCAATGACAAGTGAATAAACACTCATCTTGAGAATAACCCATGTAGCAGAAAAGATATTGACCATGCCCTGTCGCTTCATGAGCGGTACGGGCATACAAAATGGATTTTTTTTAATGATTAGAGGTGGCACATGCAAAATTACTTGGAACGACATGTAAATACCGCATATAGGTAGGTATAGTGGACTCATTCGGCACAACTTTGGGTTTAAGGAATTGGATGCACAAGCAGCATTCCCGCTTAGTACGAATGAAGGCTAGCAAATAGATTGAGAAGCAACCAACCAAAAAATGAAAACGGTCATAAACATGCATTGAGAATAACTAACACTGAATAATGCACCATAAGTAGGATGTAACTTCGTTGCATAACTATTGACTTTATGTGCATGCATAGGGAATCACAAACATTAACACCAACATTCTTACTAAATCGAAACTACTCACTAGCATAACTCACATATTATCATCTCCATGTCGCAAAACTATTGCAAGGAATCAAACTTATCATATCCGATGATCTACATGAAAGTTTTATTATATCCTTCTTGAATATTCATCACATTGGGACCAAATTCATATCTTGTGCAAATTACTATTGCTATTATCAACTCTCAGAATGATATAAGTGAAGCATGAGAGTTCATCTATTTCTTCAAAATATAATCACTGCCATGCTCAAAAAGATATAAGTGAAGTACTAGAGCAACTGCCTACCTCAAAAAATATAAGTGAAGCACATAGAGTATTCTAACAAATCATGAAAAATGTGTGTCCCTCTCAAATAGGTGTGTCCAGCAAAGATGATTGTGATAAATTAAAATCAAACAAAGCAAAGACTCATATAATGCATGACACTCCAAGCAAAACTCATATAATGTGATTGATAAAAATATAGCTGCAAGTAATATTACCGATGGTCGGTAGAAGAAAGAGGGGATGCCTTCCGGGGCATCCCCGAGCTTAGTTGCTTGGGAGTCCTTGAATATTACCTTGGGGTGCCTCAAGCATCCCCAAGCTTAGGCTCTTGCCACTCCTTATTCCTTCATCCATCGCGATCTCACTCAAAACTTGAAAACTTCAGCACATAAAACTCAACAAAACCTTCGTGACATCCGTTAGTATAATAAAGAAAATCACTACTTTAGATACTGTTTCAAACCTATTCGTATTTTATTATTGCATTATACCTATTGTATTCTAACTTCACCATGGCTTATACCCCCCGGTACAATCCATAGATCCATCAAAACAAGCAACCAATGTAACAAAAATAGAATCTGCCAAAAAAAAGAATAGTCTGTAGAAATTTAAACAATGACCATACTTCCATAACTCCAAAAATTCTAAAAAGTTAGGAAAAGGTGGGAAATTTGTATATCAATCATGTGTAAACAATTCAGAATTTTATCACACTCCAGCAAATTTTAACAATTCTGCAACTCTACGCAAAAGTTTCTGTTTTTGCACAAAATCAAAGCAACTATCATCCAAATCATCTCAAAGGCTTTACTCGGCACAAACACTCATTCAAACACAAAAACATAACCATAATAGTAGCATAATTGTGTGCACACAAGAAAACCAAAAATATAACTATTGGGTTGTCTCCCAACAATCTCTTTCTTTATAGCCATTAAGATATGCTTTGAGATTTCAATGATGCTTGATAACCCACAAGTATAGGGGAGCAATAGTTTTCGAGGGTAGAGTATTCAACCCAAATTTATTGATTCGACACAAGGGGAGCCAAAGAATATTCTCAAGTATGAGCAGCTGAGTTGTCAATTCAACCACACATGGAAACTTAATATCTGCAGCAAAGTATTTAGTAGCAAAGTAATATGATAGTGGTGGTAATGGTAGCAAAAGGTAATGATAACAAAAGTAATGTTTTTGGTGTTTTGTAGTGATTGTAACAATAGCAACAGAAAAGTAAATAAGCGAAGAACAATATGTGGAAAGCTCGTAGGCAATGGATCGGTGATAGAGAATTATGCCGGATGCGGTTGATCATGTAACAGTCATAACCTAGGGTGACACAGAACTAGCTCCAATTCATCAATATAATGTAGGCATGTATTCCGAATATAGTCATACGTGCTTATGGAAAAGAACTTGCATGACATCTTTTGTCCTACCCTCACGTGGCAGCGGGGTCCTAGTGGAAACTAAGGGATATTAAGGCCTCCTTTTAACAGAGTACCGGACCAAAGCATTAACACATAGTGAATACATGAACTCCTCAAACTATGGTCATCACCGGGAGTGGCCCCGATTATTGTCACTTCGGGGTTGCCGGATCATAACACATAATACGTCACTATAGACTTGCAAGATAGGATCAAGAACTCTCATATATTGATGAAAACATAATAGGTTCAGATCTGAAATCATGGCACTCGGGCCCTAGTGACAAGCATTAAGCATAGCAAAGTCATAGCAACATCAATCTCAGAACATAGTGGATACTAGGGATCAAACCCTAACAAAACTAACTCGATTACATGATAAATCTCATCCAACCCTTCACTGTCCAGCAAGCCTACGATGGAATTACTCACGCACGGAGGTGAGCATCATGAAATTGGTGATGGAGGAAGGTTGATGATGATGATGGCGATGGATTCCCCTCTCCAGAGCCCTGAACGGACTCCAAATCAGCCCTCTCGAGAGGTTTTAGGGCTTGGCAGCGGCTCCGTATCGTAAAACACGATGAATCCTTCTCCTCTATTTTTTTCTCTCTGAAAGCAAATATATAGAGTTAGAGTTGAGGTTGGAGGAGCTCTAGGGCGCCCACGAGGTAGGGGGCGCACCCAGGGGGGTAGGCGCGCCCTCACCCTCGTGGCTAGGGTGTGGGCCCCCTAGTCTTCATCTTTTGCAAGGATTTTTTATTATTTCCAAAAAGACGTTCTGTGAAGTTTCAGGTCATTCCGAGAACTTTTGTTTCTGCACATAAATAACACCATGTTAATTCTGCTGAAAACAGCGTCAGTCCGGGTTAGTTCCATTCAAATCATGCAAGTTAGAGTCCAAAACAAGGGCAAAAGTGTTTGGAAAAGTAGATACGACGAAGACGTATCAACTCCCCCAAGCTTAAACCTTTGCTTGTCCTCAAGCAATTCAGTTGACAAACTGAAAGTGATAAAGAAAAAAATTTACAAACTCTGTTTGCTCTTGTTGTTGTTGTAAATATGTAAAGCCATCATTCAAGTTTTCAGCAAATATTATAAACTAACTATATTCACAATAACGCTTAGGTCTCATGTTTACTCATATCAATGGCATAATCAACTAGCGGGCAATAATAATAAATCTCGGATGACAACACTTTCTCAAAACAATCATAATATGATATAACATGATGGTATATCGCTAGCCCTTTCTGAGACCGCAAAACATAAATGCAGAGCACCTTTAAAGATCAAGGACCGACTAGACATTGTAATTCATGGTAAAAGAGATCCAGTCAAGTCATACTCAATGTAAACTAACAAGAATGAATGCAAATGACAGTGGTGCTCTCCAACTGGAGATTTTTAATAAGAGGATGATGACTCAACATAAAAGTAAATAGATAGGCCATTCACAGAGGGAAGCAGGGATTTGTAGAGGCGCCAGAGCTTGGTTTTGAAATAGAGGTGAATAATATTTTGAGTGGTATACTTTCATTGTCAACATAACAACCAAGAGATGGCGATATCTTCCATGCTACACACATTATAGGCGGTTCCCAAACAGAATGGTAAATTTTATACCCCCCCTCCACCAACAAGCATCAATCCATGGCTTGCTCGAAACAACGAGTGCGTCCAACTAACAAGAGTCCCAGGGGGAGTTTTGTTTGCAATTATTTTCATTTAGTTTGCATAATGCATGGGGCTGGGCATCCCGGTGACCAGCCACTTTCTCGTGAGTGAGGAGCGGAGTCCACTCCTCTTGAGAATAACCCGCCTAACATGGAAGATACAGACAGCCCTAGTTGATACATGAGCTGTTCAAGCATACAAAACAGGATAGGTATTTGAAGGTTTAGAGTTTGGCACATACAAATTTACTTGGAACGGTAGGTAGATACCGTAAATAGGTAGGTATGGTGGACTCATATGGCATAACTTTGGGGTTTATGGGATTGGATGCACAAGCAGTATTCCCGCTTAGTACAGGTGAAGGCTAGAAAAAGACTGGGAAGCGACCAGCTAGAGAGCGACAACAGTCATGAACATGCATTAAAATTAATCAACACCGAATGCAAGCATGAGTAGGATATAATCCACCATGAACATAAATATCGTGAAGGCTATGTTGATTTGTTTCAACTACATGCGTGAACATGTGCCAAGTCAAGTCAGTTAAATCATTCAAAGGAGGATACCACCCTATCATACCACATCACAACCATTTTAATAGCATGTAGGCACGCAAGGTAAACCATTATAAGCTCCTAGCTAATCAAGCATGGCACAAGAAACAATGATCTCTAGTTGTCATTGCAAACTTTTTTATTCATAATAGGCTGAATCAGGAATGATGAAGTAATCATATTTACAAAAACAGGAGAGGTCGAGTTCATACCAGCTTTTCTCATCTCAGTCAGTCCATCATATATTGTCATAATTGCTTTTCACTTGCACGACCGAAACGATGTGGATAATAATAATAGTGCACGTGCATTGGACTAAGCTGGAATCTGCAAGCATTCAGTAAACAGGAGGAGACAAGGCAATATGGGCTCTTTTGTCAGATCAACAATAATGCATATAAGAGCCACTTCAACAATTTAATTATGGTCTTATCCTATCGACCCCCAAAGAAAAGAAAATAAATAAAACTATTTACACGGGAAAGCTCCTAACAAGCAAAAAGAAGAACATGAAATCTTTTTGGGTTTTCTTTTTAATTACTACTACAAGCATGGAAATTAAAACTAGCTAAAAGCTACAACTAATTTTTTGGTTTTTCTTAAGGTTTATTGAACACACAAGAAGAAAGCATAAAAGGAAATAAACTATCATGGATGATACAATGAAAAAGTATGAGCACCGACATCTAGCAATGAGTGTGTGAACATAAATGTAATGTCGATGAGAAATACATACTCCCCCAAGCTTAGGCTTTTGGCCTAAGTTGGTCTATGGCCACAGCTGGCCTGGCGGATATCCATAATAATAGTTGGGGTCGTACTACGATGCAGCCGTCATTGCATCATGGGCTGCAGCTTGGAGGCGAGCTATCTCACCTCTCCTCTTATACTCTTCCGCCTCCTCTCTGGTTATAAAATATCTCCTTTTTGCTTGAAAGTCAAAGAAAGTAGAAGCAGGGAGAGCGACATGATAGGTGCGTCATCTGTCAAAGATTAGTCGGTACTGGAGGAACTGATCGTTCCTCTCAACAAACTAATGATGAACCATAGCCTCATAATCCAAATAATCATCGGGCAACTCAATATCATCTTCACGTATGGTTATACCAAGAAAATTAGCTATTGATGACCCACAAGTATAGCGGATCGCAACAGTTTTTGAGGGTAAAGTATTCAACCCAAATGTATTGATTCGACACAAGGGAAGCCAAAGAATACTCTCAAGTATTAGCAGCTGAGTTGTCAATTCAACCACACCTGGAAACTTAATATCTGCAGCAAAGTATTTGGTAGCAAAGTAATATGATAGTAGTGGTAACGGTAGCAAAAGGTAACAGTAGTAAAAGTAATGTTTTTGGTATTTTGTAGTGATGATAGCAATAGCAACGAAAAAGTAAATAAGCGAAGAACAATATATGGAAAGCTCGTAGGCAATGGATCGGTGATGGAGAATTATGCCGGATGCGATTCATCATGTAACAGTCATAACCTAGGGTGACACAGAACTAGCTCCAGTTCATCAATGTAATGTAGGAATGTATTCAGAATATAGTCATACGTGCTTATGGAAAAGAACTTGCATGACATCTTTTGTCCTACCCTCCCGTGGCAGCGGGGGCCTTACGGAAACTAAGGGATATTAAGGCCTCCTTTTAATAGATTACTGGAACAAAGCATTAACACATAGTGAGTACATGAACTCCTTAAATTACGGTCATCACCGGTAAGTATCCCGATTATTGTCACTTCGGGGTTAACGGATCATAACACATAATAGGTGACTATAGACTTGCAAGATAGGATCAAGAACACTCATATATTGATGAAAACATAATAGGTTCAGATCTGAAATCATGGCACTCGGGCCCTAGTGACAAGCATTAAGCATAGCAAAGTCATAGCATCATCAATCTCAGAACATAGTGGATACTAGGGATCAAACCCTAACAAAACTAACTCGATTACATGATAGATCCCATCCAACCCATCACCGTCCAGCAAGCCTACGATGGAATTACTCACGCACGACAGTGAGCATCATGAAATTGGTGATGGAGGATGGTTGATGATGACGATGGCGACAGATTCCCCTCTCCAGAGCCCTGAACGGACTCCAGATCAGCCCTCCCGAGAGGTTTTAGGGCTTGGCGGCGGCTCCGTATCATAAAACGCGATGAATTCTTCTCTCTGATTTTTCTCCCCGAAACACAATATATAGAGTTGGAGTTGGAGTCGGAGAGGCACCAGGGGGCCCATGAGGTAGGGGGGCGCGCCCCCACCCTCGTGGACAGGTGGTGGGCCCCATTGCCTTCATCTTTTGCAGGTATTTTTTATATTTTCCAAAAAGTTGCTCCGTGAAGTTTCAGGTCATTCTGAGAACATTGGTTTCTGCACATAAATAACACCATGGTAATTTTGCTGAAAACAACGTCAGTCCGGGTCAGTTCCATTCAAATCATGCAAGTTAGAGTCCAAAACAAGGGCAAAAGTGTTTGGAAAAGTAGATACGACGGAGATGTATCAACTCCCCCAAGCTTAAACCTTTTCTTGTACTCAAGCAATTCAGTTGACAAACTGAAAGTGATAAAGAAAAAATTTTACAAACTCTGTTTGCTCTTATTGTTGTAAATATGTAGAGCCAGCATTCAAGTTTTCAGCAAAGATTATAACTAACCACATTTGCAATAACGCTTAGGTCTCAAGTTTACTCATATCAATAGCATAATTAACTAGCGAGCAATAATAATAAATCTCGGATGACAACACTTTCTCAAAACAATCATAATATGATATAACAAGATGGTATCTCGCTAGCCCTTTCTGAGATCGCAAAACATAAATGCAGAGCACCTTTAAAGATCAAGGACTGACTAGACATTGTAATTCATGGTAAAAGAGATCCAGTAAAGTCATACTCAATGTAAACTAACAGTAATGAATGCAAATGACAGTGGTGCTCTCCAACTGGTGCTTTTTTAATAAGAGGATGTTGACTCAGCATAAAAGTAAATAGATAGGCCCTTCGTAGAGGCAAGCAGGGATTTGTAGAGGTGCCAGAGCTCGGTTTTGAAATAGAGATGAATAATATTTTGAGCGATATACTTTCATTGTCAACATAACAACCAAGAGATGTCAATATCTTCCATGCTACACACATTATAGGCGGTTCCCAAACAGAATGGTAAAGTTTATACTCCCCCTTCCACCAACAAGCATCAATCCATGGCTTGCTTGAAACAACGAGTGCCTCCAACTAACAAGAGTCCTAGGGGGAGTTTTGTTTGCAATTATTTTGATTTACTTTGCATAAAGCATGGGACTGGGCGTCCCGGTGACCAGCCATTTATCTCGTGAGTGAGGAGTGGAGTCCACTCCTCTTGAGAATAACCCGTCTAACATGGAACATACGGACAACCCTAGTTGATACATGAGCTATTCGAGCATACAAAATAGGATATTTATTTGAAGGTTTAGAGTTTGGCACATACAAATTTACTTGGAACGGCAGGTAGATACCGTATATACGTAGGTATGGTGGACTCATGTGGAATGACTTTGGGTTTTAAGGGATTGGATGCACAAGCAGTATTCCCGCTTAGTACAAGTGAAGGCTAGCAAAAGACTGGAAAGCGACCATCTAGAGAGCGACAACAGTCATGAACATGCATTAAAATTAATCATCACCGAATGCAAGCATGAGTAGGATATAATCCACCATGAACATAAATATCGTGAAGGCTATGTTGATTTTGTTACAACTACATGCGTGAACATGCGCCAAGTCAAGTCACTTAAATCATTCAGAGGAGGATACCACCCTATCATACCACATCATAACCATTTTAATAGCATGTTGGCACGCAAGGTAAACCATTATAAGCTCCTAGCTAATCAAGCATGGCACGAGAAACTATGATCTCTAGTTGTCATTGCAAACATGTTTATTCATAATAGGCTGAATCAGGAACGATGAACTAATCATATTTACAAAACAAGAGAGGTCGAGTTCATACCAGCTTTTCTCATCGCAGTCAGTCCATCATATATTGTCATAATTCCCTTTCACTTGCATGACCGAATAGTGTGAATAATAATAATAGTGCACGTGCATTGGACTAAGCTGGAATCTGCAAGCATTCAATAAACAGGAGAAGACAAGGCAATATGGGCTCTTTTGTCAGATCAACAATAATGCATATAAGAGCTACTTTAACACTTTAATTATGGCCTTCTCCTATCGACCCCCAAAGAAAAGAAATAAAACTATTTACACGGGAGAGCTCCCAACAAGCAAAAGAAGAACATGAAATCTTTTTGGGTTTTCTTTTTTTTAATTACTACTACAGGCATGGAAAGTAAACTAATTAAAAGCTACAACTAATTTTTTTGGTTTTTCTTAAGGTTTATCAAACACACAAGAAGAAAGCATAAAAAGGAAATTAAACTAGCATGGATGATACAATGAAAAAGTTTGAGCACCGACACCTAGCAATGAGTGTGTGAACATAAATGTAATGTCGATGGGAAATTCGTACTCCCCCAAGCTTAGGCTTTTGGCCTAAGTTGGTCTATGGCCACGGCTGGCCTGGCGGATATCCATAATAGTAGTTGGGGTTGTACTGTGATGAAGAAGAAGACTCCGATTGCCATTGGCTGGCAATCATCTTCGGATCCCATTGGTAATTAGACTGTCGTGAAGGATCAACTTGTGGTTCCGGCTCTGGCTCCATAGCTGGTACAGGGTTCCGGTAGGCTTGAATAGCCTTTAACGGAACAAGGTACTGGCCTGCAGATAAATCAAACAAAGAAGGAGCAGGCAGGGTAATAGTCTCAGTATGATGTTTATCAAAGAAAAATTTGTATTTAAGCTCTCCTTCTCTATTCTTAACAATGAAATCATGTGCCACCATACTTTTATAATCTAAATAAACACGAGGCAGCACTTTTTCTTCCTTCTCATAATGCCTAATAGGTATGTTAAAATGTGCATCTAGGCGTGAAGCATAGAGGCCTCCAAAGATGGGGCCCTTGGTACGGTTCAGACTTAACTGTTTAGTAATAATGCCGCCCATACTAACAGAGTTATCGCCGTATAAACCGTGGAGCAAAATAATAATATCAGGGACACTAAGGTTTCCACACTTCCCGCGGCCAATTAAACTACGACTAGCAAATAATGCAAAATAGCGTAAAACAGGAAAAATGTATGCTAGTGATTCGTGCATCGGAAACATTCCTTGTTTCCCCTACAGTGATAGTGTCAATAAACCCATCCACATCCTCACGATGTGGTTCCTCTGTCTTGCCCTCGAAAGGGACTAAACAGACCTGACAAAAATCATAAAGTGACATCTCCTTATGCTCATCATATAAATAAAACTCCACCGTAGGTGGTGAGCTCCTAGAAAGGAAATGAAAGTTCTGCACAAAGATATTTGTGAGCAAGAGATACTGATCGCGTTGGTCGTGAAGGAAAGCGGTGAGGCCTGCATTCTTAGCCAATTCATAAAATTTTTCATAAATCCCGTCTGCTCTCAAGAAATCATCGGAAGGCCATTCACACGCCCGAACCTCCATGGTGCGAGGCAGATTATACCTAGGCTTTGGTGCCCTTTCCTTCGAGCTTCGGCTCGATGAGCCCCTCAAAAGTCTCTTCATCATTTTCTGAAAAAATTCTGAAAATTTTTAGTAACTTCAAAATAAAAGTAAACCAAACTCAATAATATTGATAGCAACTACTCCTACAAGTGCCTAGGGCCTTGATAACCCACAAGTATAGGGGATCGCAACAGTTTTCGATAATTAAGAGTGTCGAACCCAACGAGGAGCTAAAGGTAGAACAAATATTCCCTCAAGTTCTATCGACCACCGATACAACTCTACGCAGGCTTGACGTTCGCTTTACCTAGAACAAGTATGAAGCTAGAAGTACTTTGTAGGTGTTGTTGGATAGGTTTGCAAGATAATAAAGATTACGTAAATGAAAATAAGGGGCTGTTTAGATTAAGAAACAATAAAGTAAATATAGCGAGTGTGGAAAAGTGGTGGTAGGAGTTGCGAAATTGCCCCTAAGCAATTGACTACTTTACTAGACCGATAGCAAGTATTATGTGGGCGAGGCCACTGCTAGCATGTCATCCCTGACTTGGAATTCTATGCACTTATGATTGGAACTATCAGCAAGCATCCACAACTACTAATGTTCATTAAGGTAAAACCCAACCATAGCATTAAGATATATTGGTCCCCCTTCAATCCTGTATGCATCAATTTCTATGCTAGGTTCAAGCTTCTGTCACTCTTCCCTCCAATACATAGTCCTATCAACATACAACTAATCCTAGGGTGTGATCCATGCACGCAATCATATGATGGGCACCAAAGGACAGCAACATAACCACAAGCAAATTAAATCAATCATAGCAATTCATCAACCACCAATAGGTGTAGCGACCCGACCCGAATGGACCAAGTCTCTGTGCTTAGGTGTCATCCCTGGATCGGTATGCTGACACACACAGTACTCGAAGGATTTATAACAGAGGTAAATCACATGTATAAAGTAACGTAAATACTATTACCTCAATCCAAATAGCGGAAGGAACAAGGTTGTGGATTCCCATCAACACCAACGGCAAAGTTGAGTGTAGAAATCGTAACCCTAACGTATCACTTACTCGTCGTAAGGAACCTGCAACATAAGACGTTGCAGCCCAAAACGGGTCAGTACATTGAATGTACTGGCAAATTCACACCATAGAGAATGATGAACAATGGCTATCACTATATGCATATTTGGCTGGTGGAAAAGCTCTATGGTTATAAGGTTTTTGCGTAAAGCCAATTTTTCCCTACTGCAAAGGAATAAATTTATTTAACTACCATGGTGGTTGTGAAACATTGAGAATGGTTGACAGCATTCTCAATCCCAATTAAAAATAATTAAAACCCAACAACATTAATTAGAAGTAACATGTTGAGATTCACATGATATTCAAGTACTAGATACTCAAGTTGTCCATAATCGGGGACACGGCTAATCATGATTAGTTTGTACACTCTGTAGAGGTTTGTGCACTTTTCCCCACAAGACTCGATCGCCTCCGTTTGGTTTCTCGCACTACAGGGTGTTTGAGAAGATGGATGACCGAGACACAGTCTTTCAGAAGCGCTAGCACCTTACATGTGGGTAGACCGGTACACCTACTTCCCCTACATCTGCTAGTCTACCCGTAAGAGTTCGCACGACTTAATCAACTATGCCAGAGCCCATAATGGCTTGTGGCTGCACATGTAAGTTTCTAGCATGAATTATCTTATGATCCCTTTGAGCCTGGGTGGCGGTCCAAAAAAAACAGGCAAGTCCTGATAGACATCAAGTGCCTCAATCCACCCAGATGTGTGTTTAAGTTGCCACCTTAGATAAACCATTAAAATTATCAACTCACATCTGTCATGGATATCACTCACCCAATCCACGTCTACTTAGCATAGCATGGCATAATAAGCAAACGTAGAAGTAACTCCCAAAGGTTTGATAATAAACAGGTAATAGGTACTACCTCATCTACTTCTCATCCCACTTAGATCCTAATCATGCAATGTGAGAGGATTGATCTAATGCAATAAAACTGGGTTGTAGAAAAGGTATGATCAAAGTGTGAACTTGCCTGCAATGTAGATGAAGATGATTCGCACTCAAAACTCTTGATAGATCTACTCGTCACACTCCGGTCAATCTATCGTAAGCAAACAATAGTAACCACACAATAAGTACTCAACTACTGCAGAAGTAAAACTCGAACGAGAGGACGAACCAGATAGTTCAACTTAAGAACTCCGGTTGCAAAGAAAGAACGAACCGAACAAAGAAACGGAAAACAAACGGCGGAAGAAAACAACTCGGTTCTAGCAAGTTGAAGCTAGGTCAAATTTTACCATAGCAAAAACTTGTTCAAGTTGATTAGACGGAACGGCGATTTCGAGACGAAACTCCAGGCACTTGAATCACCTGATTCCGATAAACGGGCGAGAAGAAAGACTAGAACGAAGATCGGATCTGAGATCGCGATCGCGGAAAAGACGCGGAATAAATCCGACGAGAAAGAAAATGAAGAACGGTTAAACGAATGGACGTCGTTAACCGGGGAAGAATCGATGATCACGTTCGTTGAGACGAACGGTCCGAAAGAAGAATGAAAACCGATCTAGGGTTTTCGGAAAAGAAACCGAAAAAGAAAACGGAAAACCGATCTAGGGTTTCGAAAAAGATACCGAAACGAAGAATCGGAGAGAAAAACCGGAACGGTTTCCTTTAAAAGAACCGAACCGCGGGGAAGAAAAAGAGAGGCTCGGGGCTACCTCCAGCGAGACGGGGCGAACGGTGGCGACGGCGGCGTGCTAGGGCGGCAGCGGCGGGGCGCTGCTTGGGGAGGAGAGGGGGTGGTGTGGGGCTTGGGGGAGGAGAGGGGCTTTTGATTTGATGTTTTGGAGGGGGGGTGTGGGGGTATTTATATAGGTGAGGGGGGAATTTACTTGGGGTAGGGGACAAGAAAAAGAGAGGAAAAAGGAAAACGAAACAAAGGAAAGGGGGGGCTAGAACCGGCCTTGAGTCCTTTTAGGACTCGGCCTAGAGGGCGGCGGCGGCTGGCTGCCTGCGCCTGGCGCGCAGCGCACAGGGAGGCTGGGGGCGGCGGCTGGCTGGGCCTTTGGCCCGGCTGGCCTGCTCTCTCTTTTTTTTAAACGGTTTCGCGCGCAGAAAAACACAGAAAAGAAAATCTAAACGAGCTCCAAAAATTCTAAAGTAAATTTTCCCCGACTCCTAAAAATGAGTCGAACAAAATGAACTTTTCTCCGGGCCTAAAAAGCAATTTTTGAAAACGCGCATTTTTCCCTATCCAAATAAAATGCAAATAAACTCCGGCAAACAAAAATTTGATCTATTTATTAAATCTTCATTTTTCCTCAATTTTGGGAAAGTCATATTATTCCCTCTCTTATATTTTTTTGATATCGGAAAAATTATTGAAGATGAAATAAATAAATCAAATGATCCTCTTTTCAATTCGAGAAAACTCTCAAATATGAAAATAACGAAATCTCCAACTCTCTCCGAAGGTCCTTGAGTTGCGTGAAATTTCTAGGATCGACCAAAATGCAAGAAAATACGATATGCATGATGATCTAATGTATACCATTCCAAATTGAAAATTTGGGATGTTACAAACCTACCACCCTTAAAAGGAATCTCGTCCTTGAGATTCGGAGAGGCTAGCAAGAAAAGGTTAGGGTTTGTGGGTCTTCTCAAAATCCATCGATCATCACCCGGTGTCTGGGGTGCTACCACCCTTAGAAGCATGGTTACTGTTCCATCAAAACTCATACACTCCATCATTATTTTTGACAGTGTCGGTCTTCTCAGATCCTCGAGAAAATTCCTTCTCTGAACTCTTATGGTAGTGGCATAACCTTTTACTCAATTCTTCTGTCATTTCCTCTTAGTAAGGTTATTCCGAGATTGGGTCTTCTTAGCTGACGGGTCTAGCGGCAAAACTAAACAACTATCGATATCTCATGGTGGTCAACAATGTATGGTTTCTCCTGCAGGAAATGGGTTTGGGTTGATCCTCACCGTATAACCTACGGTTGGCAAAAAGCTGCCGTGTACAAGGGAAAAATTCTTATACCATTCTAAGGATTAAACAAGGTTTAATATCACCGTCTCTCTACTATAGGTAAGTCACTCAGATTTACCATCCCATATAGCAAGGTGAATAATAAGAGTAAGTCGGTATGGTGATCAATCCATCCCGCACCCAAATCATTACCTTATATATGGTTTAGCGAATCTCGCATACTAACACTTGGTCATTCCTCACAAGCATTACAGAATTTCTCTTGTCGACGAACCAAGTTCGGATAAATCCATAGATTCTGCAAGCCAAACAACCATCTATCGTTCCTTCACAACTCTCAGGTTTTGCGTAACTCCTATAAGATCGTCTGTCGACAAAGGTATATCCACTTCCAGGATTTTTCCTTCAGCAAGAATGTGCTTGCTTCTTGGCAGGTCCTGGGGCATGTGGGTTATGGCCCATCTCATCACTTGTAGTCCTTGAACTTATCATCGGGCAACTGATCATTTTTCCAACTTCCTAGTATTCTTAAATCCATCCAATTGTACTGTCTTCCTTCCTTCTATTGGCACCAAACTAAAACGTGATTACTCAAACTCATCATGGAATTTTCCATTGATCCATATTTCTGACATCATACCTCCTTTATATCCAATAGTAATTCATCTCTTCATCCTCGTGGAATATCCCTCATACCGAGATAAAACCTTATACTCATGAAGTCCATATTCCACTTCGTGGAACATCATTATCCTTTCCACGGTCAAGCGTCTTTACAGGAGAATATTGGCCATCTCTACATGGCACTTCTTCAACTGGGAACCGTGAAACACATCCTGAACTCCTGACAGTCCTTCGGGTGACTCCAACTTGTTGGCCACTTCTCCCATACGCTCCAAAACTCGGTATGGTCCTACAAATCTCGGGGCAAATTTTCCCTTAACTCCAATCCATTTAACTCCTCGCACAGGGGACACGCGAAGACATGCTCTGTCTCCAATTTCATAAACTACCTCCTTGAGTTTTTGAGTCTACATAACTCTTTTGCCTGGACTGAACTACCTTCAGTCTATCTCAAATCAACTTAACATTCTCTTCCGACTCCTTTGATCACCTTAGGTCCAAACAACTGTCGGTCTCCAACTTCATCCCACATACTCTTGGGGCATCACACATAACGAGACAAAACTCGTATTCATTTTGTCCGAAATCCACTCGGGGAGTATCCTTATCGTTTCCAGGGGTCAACGGTTCTTACAGGGTGCTACCACCCTTAAAATGCTCCAATATTTTATAGACCATATTTCTCATATCCTCAAAAATGGTCACATATTTCCTCATAGAATAACTCATAAAATCCAAATCAGTACCAACACTGCTAACTTTATTGATTCTCAAATTATTACAATCTCCTGTTTTTCCATTACATGCCTCAACTCAACACCTCAATATAAAGGAAAATGTCCTCACTACTACGACTATATTTCTTCTGGTACAAACTCAACTACTTATCACAAGTCTCCTTCGGACAATCTCTGGCAAAGTGCCCTGCTTTATTACAACTAAAACATATTACTTCTGACAAGTATCGAGGTTTCCTTTTTGGGCATTTGTTGAGGTAGTGCCCTGACTCCTTGCACCCATAACAGGTGACATGACTCAGATCCTTCCTGGAATCCAATCTACTTCTCTTTCTGGACTTTTCCATTCCAATTAGGGCTTCTATTTCCTGTGGGTCATACTCTACTTCCTCAGCCGGGAATTCTACTAGATCCCCATTCATACAATTTTGGGAGATGTGTCCTTCTTCTCCACATGAATAGCAAGACTTGGTGTAGGGTTTAATTGGTTCTTCTTTGGGCGTGTCCTCCACATCTTCCTTCATCACAGGTTCTTCTAAACTTTCCATAAGGGCTCCTCTCATTGCTTCTTTCTTCTGCTGGATGGTTCTTTGTACCATGGGGTAAATGTGACACTGAGCAGGGCAGTGGGTAGTCCCTTCACACAAGAAACAAGTAATTTGCCTAGTTGGGCATTCTTCAGCTGGGTGACTTCCTTCACAATTTGGGCATTCATCCTTGTGTTCTTTATGGGTGTGTCCGATTTCTCCACAAATCTTGCATGCACAAGGTTTCTTCATGTCCTTTCCATAAGGCTTCAACTTCTGGGACACAAACTGAGACTTTAGCAAAGTCAACTTAAATTCTTTCCAAGTGGTTACTCCTTGCCATCCATTGATGGTTCGATACATCCTCCACCAAGTAGCAGCACCTCTTTCAAAGCATTGAAGAGCATGCTGGGTCATATCATTTCCAACTATAGGGTTATCCTCCATGTGATCCTCCATGTTCTGAATCCATCGGTCCGTCTCCAATTGACTCATCGGTCCAGAAAATATAAGCTCATCTTCATTCATCCTCTATTGGTCCATGGGTTTGGGGTAAGATAAGAGATATAGAGAGGGATGCACACAATGCAAACAAAAGTTTTGAAAAGACAGATTTTATGGTGGCTGTCGGGAAAACATCAAACAAATGACAGCTCACAATCGTCGCATCTAACGTAGGTATATAACAGGGGTTTGGTCTTCTAAAGGTCAATAAATCTTCAACGTCTCCAAACTCTTCAAGCCTTGTTCATGCCTCCAATGGCTTCTTCCGATCATGCTTGTCTTTCTCAAGTTCTTTTGCCAGATCAATCTCTGTTGACGTGAAATCTCTCGTGACATCCTTTGATGTTCCGGAGTTGCATTTCAAACTTCTGGTTTCAACATCCTTCACATGAACCATGGTCATACTGTCCTTCAGTTCTTGACAATTCTCCGGTATCTTGAGGTTTTTCTACTCTAGCTTGGCTACTTTCAACTTCAGGATCCTGAGTTCCTCATGAAATACTTCCTTGTCTAATACGACTTCCTGGAGCTCCACCTTAAACTTCTTGATGTACTACTCCAGATCTTGGTGATACACCAGCTAAGTTTAAAACTGCATCCTTTGCTGATAGATGCTCCATCAGCCTTCTACCATCCAATCCTTCCGAAGGAATGCATGCTTAGCTCAGCTCGGTGACCACAGTATCAATGGTGATGACATCACGGATAACCGTGTTTCTGCCCTTGTCATTGCCATGAGCTATCTTGCATAGTTGATATCTCCTGCCTTAGGGTTTTTCTTGACAAAACTTTGAGTTCTATGATCCATGTTCCGGTCTTTCTCCAACACACCTTGATCTTGGGTATTGACAACTTCCATAGTCTGCCAAGTTCCATAAGGGTAGCCTTCCTAGGTCATACAAATCTGGGAATTCTTCAGAGCCTTCCAATTCTACTTGTCTTCGGCCTTCACAGCTGTAGTTTCCATTATCATAATGTATGGTAAAATCCTCTTCATTCCGAATGGTCTTACTTGTCTGATATCATGTACTTCTTGGAGTGGTCTCCTCAGTCGAATCTTCGAATGGTCAAAAGGGGAAAGGGGGTATGGTCTCACTAAAGGGAATTTTTTATTAAGCTCAAAAGAAAAAAGAGGTAAAAGATCTTTTTGAAAGGGGAAAGTTTGTAGAGGAAAATCTTTGCTATGGGCTTGCCAGTTCCTAGGGTCACGTCCTACAGTCAATATGTGCTCTGATACCATCTTGTAGCGACCCGACCCGAACGGATCAAGTCTCTGTGCTTAGGTGTCATCCCTGGATCGGTATGCTGACACACACAGTACTCGAAGGATTTATAACAGAGGTAAATCACATGTATAAAGTAACGTAAATACTATTACCTCAATCCAAATAGCGGAAGCAACAAGGTTGTGGATTCCCATCAACACCAACGGCAAAGTTGAGTGTAGAAATCGTAACCCTAACATATCACTTACTCGTCGTAAGAAACCTGCAACATAAGACGTTGCAGCCCGAAACGGGTCAGTACATTGAATGTACTGGCAAATTCACACCATAGAGAATGATGAACAATGGCTATCACTATATGCATATTTGGCTGGTGGAAAAGCTCTATGGTTATAAGGTTTTTGCGTAAAGCCAATTTTTCCCTACTGCAAAGGAATAAATTTATTTAACTACCATGGTGGTTGTGAAACATTGAGAATGGTTGACAGCATTCTCAATCCCAATTAAAAATAATTAAAACCCAACAACATTAATTAGAAGTAACATGTTGAGATTCACATGATATTCAAGTACTAGATACTCAAGTTGTCCATAACCGGGGACACGGCTAATCATGATTAGTTTGTACACTCTGTAGAGGTTTGCGCACTTTTCCCCACAAGACTCGATCGCCTTCATTTGGTTTCTCGCACTACAGGGTGTTTGAGAAGACGGATGACCGAGACACAGTCTTTCAGAAGCGCTAGCACCTTACATGTGGGTAGACCGGTACACCTACTTCCCCTACATCTGCTAGTCTACCCGTAAGAGTTCGCACGACTTAATCAACTATGCCAGAGCCCATAATGGCTTGTGGCTGCACACGTAAGTTTCTAGCATGAATTATCTTATGATCCCTTTGAGCCTGGGTGGCGGTCCAAAAAAACAGGCAAGTCCTGATAGACATCAGGTGCCTCAATCCACCCAGATGTGTGTTTAAGTTGCCACCTTAGATAAACCATTAAAATTATCAACTCACATCTGTCATGGATATCACTCACCCAATCCACGTCTACTTAGCATAGCATGGCATAATAAGCAAACGTAGAAGTAACTCCCAAAGGTTTGATAATAAACAGGTAATAGGTACTACCTCATCTACTTCCCATCCCACAATTTAATTAGATCCTAATCATGCAATGTGAGAGGATTGATGATCTAATGCAATAAAACTGGGTTGTAGAAAAGGTACGATCGAAGTGTGAACTTGCCTGCAATGTAGATGAAGATGATTCGCACTCAAAACTCTTGATAGATCTACTCGTCACACTCCGGTCAATCTATCGTAAGCAAACAATAGTAACCACACAATAAGTACTCAACTACTGCACAAGTAAAACTCGAACGAGAGGACAAACCAGATAGTTCAACTTAAGAACTCCGGTTGCAAAGAAAGAACGAACCAAACAAAGAAACGGAAAACAAACGGCGGAAGAAAACAACTCGGTTCTAGCAAGTTGAAGCTAGGTCAAATTTTACCATAGCAAAAACTTGTTCAAGTTGATTAGACGGAACGGTGGTTTCGAGACGAAACTCCAGGCGCTTGAATCACCTGATTCCGATAAACGGGCGAGAAGAAAGACTAGAATGAAGATCGGATCTGAGATCGCGATCGCGGAAAAGACGCGGAATAAATCCGACGAGAAAGAAAACGAAGAACGGTTAAACGAACGGACGTCGTTAACCGGGGAAGAATCGGTGATCACGTTCGTTGAGACGAATGGTCCGAAAGAAGAACGAAAACCGATCTAGGGTTTTCGGAAAAGAAACCGAAAAAGAAAACGGAAAACCGATCTAGGGTTTCGAAAAAGATACCGACACGAAGAATTGGAGAGAAAAACCGGAAAAGAAAACCGGAATGGTTTCCTTTAAAAGAACCGAACCGCGGGGAAGAAAAAGAGAGGCGCGGGGCTACCTCCAGCGAGGCGGGGCGAACGGTGGCGACGGCAGCGTGCTAGGGCGGCGGCGGCGCTATAGGGGCGGCGGCGGCGGGGCGCGGCTTGGGGAGGAGAGGGGGTGGTGTGGGGCTTGGGGGAGGAGAGGGGCTTTTGATTTGATGTTTTGGAGGGGGGTGTGGGGGTATTTATATAGGTGAGGGGGGGGGAATTTACTTGGGGTAGGGGACAAGAAAAAGAGAGGAAAAAGGAAAACGAAACAAAGGAAAGGGGGGGCTAGAACCGGCCTTGAGTCCTTTTAGGACTCGGCCTAGAGGGCGGCGGCGGCTGGCTGCCTGCGCCTGGCGCGCAGCGCACAGGGAGGCTGGGGGCGGCGGGTGGCTGGGCCTTTGGCCCGGCTGGCCTGCTCTCTTTTTTTAAACGATTTCGCGCGCAGAAAAACACAGAAAAGAAAATCTAAACGAGCTCCAAAAATTCTAAAGTAAAATTTCCCCGACTCCTAAAAATGAGTCGAACAAAATGAACTTTTCTCCAGGCCTAAAAAGCAATTTTTGAAAACGCGCATTTTTCCCTATCCAAATAAAATGCAAATAAACTCCGGCAAACAAAAATTTGATCTATTTATTAAATCTTCATTTTTCCTCAATTTTGGGAAAGTCATATTATTCCCTCTCTTATATTTTTTTGACATCGGAAAAATTATTGAAGATGAAATAAATAAATCAAATGATCCTCTTTTCAATTCGAGAAAACTCTCAAATATGAAAATAATGAAATCTCGAACTCTCTCCGAAGGTCCTTGAGTTGCGTGAAATTTCTAGGATCGACCAAAATGCAAGAAAATACGATATGCATGATGATCTAATGTATAACGTTCCAAATTGAAAATTTGGGATGTTACAATAGGACAACGAAAATCTACTCAGACATCATAGGATGGCAGCACATCATTGGATAATAATATGAAGCATAAAGCACCATGTTCAAGTAGAGGGTACAACGGGTTGCGGGAGAGTGGACCGCTGTAGATAGAGGGGGGAAGGTGATGGAGATGTTGGTGAAGATGGCGGAGGTGTTGGTGTAGATCGCGGTGATGATGATGGCCCCCGGTGGCACTCTGGTGCCACCGGAAGCGAGGGGGAGAGAGCCCCCCTCCTTCTTCTTCTTCCTTGACCTTCTACCTAGATGGGAGAAGGGTTTCCCCTCTGGTCCATGGCCTCCATGGCATGGGAGGGGCGAGAGCCCCTTCGAGATTGGACATGTCTCTATGTCTCTCTCTGTTTCCGCGTTCTCAGATTCTTCCCTTTCACCGTTTCTTATATTCCCGGAGATCCGTAACTCCGATAGGGCTGAAATTTTGACACGATCTCTATCCGGAAATTAGCTTTCTTGCGGCGGAAGAAGGGCACCAACCGCCTTACGGTGTGGCCACGAGGGTCAGGGGCGCGCCTGACACCCTGGGGCGCGCCCCCCTTTCTCGTGGGCCCCTCGAGCGTCGTCTCGCGTGGATTCTTCTTCCCAAAAATCATATATATTCCAAAAAAATCTCCGTCAGTTTTTATTCCGTTTGGACTCCGTTTGATATGGATATTCTGCGAAACAAAAAACATGCAACAAACAGGAACTGGCACTTGGCACTGGATCAATATGTTAGTCCCAAAAATAGTATAAAAAGTTGCCAAAAGTATATGAAAGTTGAATAATATTGGCATGGAACAATCAAAAATTATAGATACGATGGAGACGTATCAGCATCCCCAAGCTTAATTCCTGCTCGTCCTCGAGTAGGTAAATGATAAAAAAGATAATTTTTGATGTGGAATGCTACGTAGCATAATCTTGATCATATGTCTAATCATGGCATGAATATTAAGACACGACTGATTCAAAGCAATAATATATCCTTTGACATAAAGACAATAATATTTCAAGCATACCAACCAAGCAATTATGTCTTATTGAAATAACATAGCCAAAGAAAGCTCATCCCTACAAAATCATATAGTCTGGCTATGCTCCATCTTCACCACACAAAGCATTCACATCATGCACAACCCCGATGACAAGCCAAGCAATTGTTTCATACTTTTGACGTTCTCAAACCTTTTCAACTTTCACGCAATACATGAGCGTGAGCCATGGACATAACACTATAGGTGGAATAGAATATGATGGTGGAGGAGACAAAAAGGAGAAGATAGTCTCACATCAACTAGGCGTATCAACGGGCTATGAAGATGCCCATTAATAGATATCAGTGTGAGTGAGTAGGGATTGCCATGCAACGGATGCACTAGAGCTATAAGTATATGAAAGCTCAAACTGAAACTAAGTGGGTGTGCGTCCAACTTGCTTGCTCATGAAGACCTAGGGCATTTGAGGAAGCCCATCGTTGGAATATACAAGCCAAGTTTTATAATGAAAATTCCCACTAGTATATGAAAGTGTTAACTCAAGAGACTCTCTATATGAAGAACATGGTGCTACTTTGAAGCACAAGTGTGGTAAAAGGATAGTAACATTGCCCCCTTTTTTGCGGGCTTCTTTGCCCCCCTTTTTTTATTTAGGCTTCTTTGGCCTCTTTTTTTGGGCAATGCTCTAATAATGATGATCATCACACTTTTATTTACTTACAACTCAATATTACAAATCGATACTAGAACAAAGATATGACTCTATATGAATGCCTCCGGCGGTGTACCGGGATGTGCAATGATCTAGCGTAGCAATGACATCAAAAAACGGACAAGCCATGAAAACATCATGCTAGCTATCTTACGATCATGCAAAGCAATATGACAATGAATGCTCAAGTCATGTATATGATGACGATGAAAGTTGCATGGCAATATATCTCGGAATGGCTATGGAAATGCCATGATAGGTAGGTATGGTGGCTGTTTTGAGGAAGGGATATGGTGGGTTTATGGTACCGGCGAAAGTTGCACAGTACTAGAGAGGCTAGCAATGGTGGAAGGGTGAGAGTGTGTATAATCCATGGACTCAACATTAGTCATAAAGAACTCACATACTTATTGCAAAAATCTATTAGTCATCGAAAAAAGTACTACGCGCATGCTCCTAGGGGGATAGATTGGTAGGAAAAGACCATCGCTCGTCCCCGACCGTCACTCATAAGGAAGACAATCAATAAACACCTCATGCTCCGACTTCATTACATAACGGTTCACCATACGTGCATGCTACGGGACTTGCAAACCACAACACAAGTATTTCTCAATTTCAAAATTACTCGACTAGCATGACTCTAATATCACCACCTTTATATCGCAAAACTATTGCAAGGAATCAAACATATCATATTCAGCGATCTACAAGTTTATGTAGGATTTTATGACTAACCATGTGAATGACCAGTTCCTGTCATCTCTCTAAATAGATATAAGTGAAGCAAGAGAGTTTAATTCTTTCTACAAAAGATATGCCCACGCTCTAACAATTATAAGTGAAGCAAAAGAGCATTCTACAAATGGCAGTTGTCTATGTAAAGAGAAACAGGCAATCCAAACTTCAAATGATATAAGTGAAGCACAAGAAGCATTCTATAAAGCCATACTCAAAAGATATAAATGAAGTGTAAAGAACATTCTATAAATCAACCAAGGACTATCTCATACCAGCATGGTGCATAAAAAAATAAAAACCTAAATGCAAAGACGCTCCAAGACTTGCACATATCGCATGAACGAAACGAATCCGAAAACATACTGATATTTGTTGAAGAAAGAGGGGATGCCTCCCCAGCATCCCCAAGCTTAGACGATTGAGTCTCCTTGAATATTTACTTGGGGTGCCTCGTGCATCCCCAAGCTTGAGCTCTTGCCTCTCTTCCTTGTTCTCACATCGAAACCTTCTCAATCATCGAACACTTCATCCACACAAAACTTCAACAGAAAACTCGGTAAGATCCGTTAGTATAATAAAGCAAATCACTACTCTAAGTACTGTTGCAAACCAATTCATATTTTGTTTTTGCATTGTGTCTACTGTAATATAACTTTTTCATGGCTTAATCCACTGATATAAATTGATAGGTTCATCAAAACAAGCAAACTATGCATCAAAAACAGAATCTGTCTAAAACAGAACAGTCTGTAGCAATCTGAATATTCACCATACTTATGATACTTGGGAAATTATACCAAAATTATAAAAAATAAAAAATTTGTATAGGAAGACAGTGCAAAAAGAATCAGAACCATTCGACGTTCCAGCTAAAATCGTAAAATCGCACACTACAGCCAAAGTTTCTGTCCTACACCGTACAAACCATCAAGCAAATGTAAACATCCTAAAGGCAAACCTTGGCACATTATTTTTATAATACAATGAAATTGTACAAGGGGATAATTATTTTTTATGAAAGGTTTCTGTAATTAAGATTCACAAAGTTCCCATGGGCATGAACAAAGTTCAAGGACGTCCCCCACTTTCACAATGCTCGTCTCTCTCACTTTCACTTTTCTTTTTGAAAAAGCTTTGGGTTCCCCTCTTTATTTTTGTTGTTTCTAAACTATATGCAAGAACTCAACAGAAATAAATGACTCTCTAAAACTTCCGGGTTGTCTCCCTGGTAGCGCTTTCTTTAAAGCCATTAAGCTAGGCATATAGTGCTCAAGTAATGGATCCACCCGGATCCCAAGGTATATCAAAGCCAATTTTAATTAGCAATGATTTGTAATTTAGTAGTGAGCACAAAGTAACATATATCAAGCAATGACGAATTCTAACTCTCTTCATATGCATCGGCATGTCATAAAAGAACAATTTATGCACACATAGTAAAGGCCAATGCATAGTATAAACAGTTTCTTGCAATTTTATCGTATTGGAAACATAGAGAGGTGGAGATATAGTTCCTCTCTCATAATAATTGCAAGTAGGAGCAGCAAGCACATGCATATTATATTCATCAAAATCATCATGTGTAACGGTAATAGGCAACCCATCAATGTAATCCTTAATAAGTGCAAACTTCTCTGATATAGTGAAATCGGGAGAATTCAAAAAGATAATAGGACTATCATGTGTGGGTGCAATAGCAACAATTTCATGTTTAACATAAGGAACTATAGCAATTTCATATCCATAAGCATCATTCATATTGGCATCTTGGCCACAAGCATAGCAAGCATCATCAAAAAGGGATATTTCAAGAGAATCAATGGGATCATAACAGTCATCATAGCAATCATCCTTCGATAAGCACGAAGGGGAATTAAACAATGTATGAGTTGAAGAGTTACTCTCATTAGAAGGTGGGCATGGGTGATCAATCCGCTCTTCCTCCTTTTGTTCTTCGCTCTCCTCCTCATCTTTTTCATCCAATGAGCTCACAGTTTCATCAATTTCTTCTTCCATAGACTCCTGCAAAATATTAGTCTCTTCTTGGACAGCGGAGTATTCCTCAATATATTGTTTAACATAGGTATTAGAAGCATAATTCTCATAACAATATTCAAGTATATCAAAATTTTCAGATTTGTAAAGAGTAGCATCATACTTTTCAATCAAAGAAGCAATTTCAAAAGCACCCTTAAAAGCAACAAATTCTTCAATTTGTTGAACATCATAATAATTATAAACACCCTTAGCATATGAAGACACGATTCAATTATTACTAAACTCACATTGATAGGGAAGGTGTTTCTTAGGGTTTTCAGAACAACAAGTAAAATTATATATTTCACATAAATTCCAAGCATAGCATTGCAAGCGTTGAATTTGACCCCATAAAATTTTCCCTTCTTCAGATATTCGGTGTCGCACATAACAAGCATGCTCATCTAAAGATTTGCCCTCAACTAAGCTAGTTGGGGTTTCAGCACGAGCACATAGGGATCGAAGATGATCCAAGTAATAAGCTTCAGCAGTGTGATAGATTTTGAGTGGTTCTTCAACCATTGGTTCAATAGGTACCACTAATTTTTTGATATTTTGCGTTTCCTACCCATGACTAAAGATAGAAAACAACTAAGAACAGCAAATAAAAATTACTTAGTGATAAACCAAACAAGCACACATGAGAATATTCACCCCACGCTATTGCTCCCCGGCAACGGTGCCAGAAAAAGGTCTAGATAACCCACAAGTATAGGGGATCGCAACAGTTTTCAGTAAGTAAGAGTGTCGAACCCAACGAGGAGCTAAAGGTAGAACAAATATTCCCTCAAGTTCTATCGACCACCGATACAACTCTACGCACGCTTGACGTTCGCTTTACCTAGAACAAGTATGAAGCTAGAAGTACTTTGTAGGTGTTGTTGGATAGGTTTGCAAGATAATAAAGATTACGTAAATGAAAAGCAGGGGCTGTTTAGATTAAGAAATAATAAAGTAAATATAGCGAGTGTGGAAAAGTGGTGGTAGGAGTTGCGAAATTGCCCCTAAGAAATTGACTACTTTACTAGACCGATAGCAAGTATTATGTGGGAGAGACCACTGCTAACATGTCATCCCTGACTTGGAATTCTATGCACTTATGATTGGAACTATTAGCAAGCATCCGCAACTACTAATGTTCATTAAGGTAAAACCCAACCATAGCATTAAGATATATTGGTCCCCCTTCAATCCCGTATGCATCAATTTCTATGCTAGGTTGAAGCTTCTGTCACTCTTGCCCTCCAATACATAGTCCTATCAACATACAACTAACCCTAGGGTATGATCCACGCGCGCAATCATATGATGGGCACCAAAGGACAGCAACATAACCACAAGCAAATTAAATCAATCATAGCAATTCATCAACCACCGATAGGATAACGAAAATCTACTCAGACATCATAGGATGGCAACACATCATTGGATAATAATATGAAGCGTAAAGGACCATCTTCAAGTAGAGGGTACAGCGGATTGCGGGAGAGTGGACCACTGTAGATAGAGGGGGGTAGGTGATGGAGATGTTGGTGAATATGGCGGAGGTATTGGTGTAGATCGCGGTGATGATGATGGCCCCCGGTGGCACTTCGGTGCCACCAGAAGCGATGGGGAGAGAGCCCCCCTCCTTCTTCTTCTTCCTTGACCTTCTCCCTAGATGGGAGAAGGGTTTCCCCTTTGGTCCATTGCCTCCATGGCATGGGAGGGGCGAGAGCCCCTCCGAGATTGGATCTGTCTCTCTGTCTCTCTCTGTTTCTGCGTTCTCAGATTCTTCCCTTTCACCGTTTCTTATATTCCCGGAGATCCGTAACTCCGATTGGGCTGAAATTTTAACACGATCTCTATCCGGAAATTAGCTTTCTTGCGGCGAAAGAAGGGCACCAACCTCCTTACGGGGTGGCCACAAGGGTCAGGGGCGCACCTGACACCCTGAGGCGCGCCCTCTACCTCGTGGTCCCCTCGAGCAACGTCTCGCGTGGATTCTTCTTCCCAAAAATCATATATATTCCAAAAAAATCTCCATCAGTTTTTATTCCGTTTGGACTCCGTTTGATATGGATATTCTGCAAAACAAAAAACATGCAACAAACAGGAACTGGCACTGGGCATTGGATCAATATGTTAGTCCCAAAAATAGTATAAAAAGTTACCAAAAGTATATGAAAGTTGAATAATATTGGCATGGAACAATCAAAAATTATAGATACGACGGAGACGTATCAGGCCTATATCATGCATCAAAACTACTTTTGACCATATAAATTTGACATGCAAGCTCAAGAACAGGGTCACCTAAACAGCAAAAATTTGCAATGAATAAAGCACTAGAACAAAAACTAATTGGACCAATGGAGGAGTCACATACCAAGGAACAATCTCCCCAAGCAGTTTTGTGAGAGGTGCTTTGAGCAAGGAGATCGAAAATGGCAACAAAATGAGCTAGAACTCGTGCTTGAGCTGGATATTCGTGTTTAGGGGAGGAAGAAGGAGTGTGTGGGTGCAGGAATAAGTGGAGGAGGGCCACCATGGGACCACGAGGCAGGGGGCGCGCCCAGGGGGGGTAGGGCGCGCCCTCCACCCTCGTGGGCAGGTGGGTGACCCCCCTGCTGTGTTCTCAGTGCCAAATATTCTAGAAAAAATCATATTTAAATTTCAGGGCATTTGGAGAACTTATATTTTCGGGGTATTTTATATTGCATGGATAATCAGATAACAAACAGAAAATACTATTTTTATTTTATTTTATATAAATAATAGAAAGTAAAAGGAGGGTACAGAAGGTTGTGCCTGCTAGTTTCATCCATCTCATGATCATCAAAAGGAATCCACTAACAAGGTTGATCAAGTCTTGTTAACGAACTCAGTCCGAATAACATGGAACCGGAGAAATTTCGAATAACACTATGTTACCTCAATGGGGATATGCACGTCCCCAATAATAAGAATATCATATTTCTTCTTGACAGTAGGAAGAGGAAATTCAAAACCTCCAAATATAATTGATGGAATTTTTCCAATAGAGTTGATACAATGAACTTGAGGTTGTTTCCTCGGAAAGTGTACTGTGTGCTCATTACCATTAACATGAAAAGTGAGATTGCCTTTAGTGCAATCAACAACAGCCCCTGCAGTATTCAAAAAGGGTCTTCCAAGAATAATAGACATACTATCGTCCTCGGGAATATCAAGAATAACAAAGTCCGTTAAAATACTAACGTTTGCAACTACAACAGGCACATCCTCACAAATACCGACATGTATAGCAGTTGATTTATTAGCCATTTGCAAAGACATTTTAGTAGGTGTCAACTTATTCAAATCAAGTCTACGATATAAAGAGAGAGGCATAACACTAACACCGGCTCCAAGATCACATAAAGCAGTTTTAACATAGTTTCTTTTAATGGAGCATGGTATAGTGGGTACTCCTGGATCTCCAAGTTTCTTTGGTATTCCACCCTTAAAAGTATAATTAGCAAGCATGGTGGAAATTTCAGCTTCCTGTATCTTTCTTTTATTAGTAACAATTTCTTTCATATACTTAGCATAAGGATTCATTTTGAGCATATCAGTTAATCGCATACGCAAAAAGATAGGTCTAATCATTTCAGCAAAGCGCTCAAAATCCTGATCATCCTTTTTATTGGATGGTTTGGGAGGAAAAGGCATGGGTTTCTGAACCCATGGTTCTCTTTCTTTACTGTGTTTCCTAGCAACAAAGTCTTTCTTATCATAACGTTGATTCTTTAATTGTGGGTTATCAAGATCAACATCAGGTTCAATTTCTATATCATTATCATTACTAGGTTGAGCATCATCATGAACATTATCATTAACATTATCACTAGTTTCAGGTTCATTACCAGATTGTGTTTCAGCATCAGAAATAGAAATATCATTTGGATTCTCAGGTGTTTCAACAATAGGATCACTAGAAGCATGCAAAGTCCTATCATTATTCTTTTTCTTCCTTTTAGAAGGACTAGGTGCATCTATATTATTTCTCTGAGAAGCTTGCTCAATTCTCTTAGGATGGCCTTCAGGATACAAAGATTCCTGAGTCATTTTACCACCTCTAGTCATAACTCTAACAGCATTATCATTATCCTTACTATTCAATTCATTGAGAAAATCATTTTGAGCTTTAAGTATTGTTCTACTTGAAGTGGTAACCATAGAAGCATGTTTACTAATAAGTTTAAGTTCACCTTTGACATTAGCCATATAATCACCCAAGTGTTCAAGCATATTTGAATTGTATTTCAATTGTCTACCAAAATAAGCGTTAAAATCTTCTTGCTTAGCCATAAATTTATCAAAGTCATCTAAGCATGGGCTAGCAAACTTAGTAAATGGGATTTCAGCTTTATCATATCTATAGAGAGAATTTACCTTTACTACTTGTGTCGGGTTATCAAGACCATGAGTTTCTTCAATAGGTAAAGGATTAAGATCATATGTTTCTTCAACAAGCGGTAGATTAAGACCATGTTTTTCTTCAATAGGAGGTAAATTCTTAACATCTTCAGCTTTAATACCTTTTTCTTTCATAGATTTCTTTGCCTCTTGCATATCTTTAGGACCGAGAAATAGAATACCCCTCTTCTTCGGAGTTGGTTTGGGAATAGGCTCATGAATTGGCTCCGGAGGTGTCCAATTATTTTCATTTGTCAACATATTATTCAATAGAATTTCAGCTTCATCCGGTGTTCTTTCCCTGAAAACAGAACCAGCACAACTATCCAGGTAATCTCTGGAGGCATCGGTTAGTCCATTATAAAAGATATCAAGTATTTCAATTTTTCTTAAGAGGATGATCAGGCAAAGCATTAAGTAATTGGAGAAGCCTCCCCCAAGCTTGTGGGAGACTCTCTTCTTCATTTTGCACAAAATTATATATATCCCTTAAAGCAACTTGTTTCTTATGAGTAGGGAAATATTTAGCAGAGAAGTAATAAATCATATCCTGGGGACTACGCACACAACCAGGATCAAGAGAATTAAACCATATAGGATATAAAAGTAGTGAGTTCTCTCATCTTTAGTGAACAAGGTGGCTATATCATTTAATTTAGTATGATGTTGTAACATCCCAAAATTCTAAATTTTGGAATGTTATAATAAATAGATAGATTTGATTGTTTGCTTGTTTGTTGTGTGATTGATTGACTGAAAGTGAGTGAATTTTGAAACTTTTTGAAAGTTAAATGAGAGGGAATAAAAGGACTTTCCCAAACTTTCATCATTGCTTTCTGATCTCCATGAATTCCAAATTCTTTTCAAATACAAAACCCTTGAGCGAAGATGATATGACTTCTTCCATTTAATTAAATGAAAGGGTATTTGAAAATATTTGAATTTCATTTGGAAATATTTCAATTCATAAACTTCATGCAACTCAATGATTTTCATGAGAGAAGATAAAATGACTTCTTCAAAACAGATGAAATATGAGTTGGAAGTTTAAAAGGATCAAATTAAAACCCTTTTGAAATTATTCTCAATTTGAAGTTATTTGGGTTTTATTCAAATTATTTTTTTCCAAAAATAAAATATATGGAAATTAGGGTAAATGATTCCCTACAACAGAAAATTGGAGAGAAATAAATTTGAATTCATTTTTGGTATTTTTAAAATGTTTTTTATTGGGTTTTAGTAGGGCAGTAGCACTCTTTGAATTATTTGAAATTGTGTGCATTTTATTTGACTCTAGAAAAAATTTCATGTTGTAGGAAATCTTATTCTGAAATTTTTGATATATTATATGCCTATTTAATATTTTTATATTTTTGTTTTATTTGTTTTTGTCTGAGAAAATGTTTTATATAAAAAAACCTTTCCGCCGAACTGACCCAGCCAACCGACCAGGCCACGGCCCAGCCCAGCCGCACCGCCTCCCTCCACCCGAGTGGGAGACCGCCGCCGCCACGACTGCCGCCACCGACCTCAGCGTCCGTGCCAAGGCAGGGCACCTCTGCCCCCTTGCCCAAGGCGCTCCGCCCCGCCTCCCATAAATAGGCCACCGCCTCGCTCCTCCTCTTCTTGCCGCCGCCTGCACAACCGCACCGCTGCCGCATCTCGCCATTGCACCCCGCTGCAACCGCCGCTTGCCGCGCCGCCGTAGTCCACCTCGTCGGCTCCGCCGTTTGCCGCCCCGCCCCACGCTGTCTTCGCCTGTCGCCGCCGATGCCCGCAGCCGTCGTCCCGCTCCTCACCGCCACCCGCCGCCGCAGGAAGCTGCTGAAGATCCACCGCCGATTTTCGACGAAGGACCGCACCGAACCGGTAATAAAACCGCTCCGATCTGGTTTAGTCATTTGGTTTTCTTAGGTTTTGTTTAAAAAAAACCGGTTTTCTTTTAGTTAGATCTAATTAGCGAATGTTCATTAGGTTAGGTTCTGCAGTGAACGGTTTCATTCATTAGCGTTCGGTAGCGAACGTCCGTTCGATAGGATTTTTTTCTTTTTAATTTTCTGCCACGGACCCGTTTGGGAATAAATTATTTGCAGAATAGCCCCTGATCTTCAAAACACCGTAACTTTTTGCTCGTTTATCCAAATTCAATGAAACCAATGCCCACTTCTTCATCTTGATCTCCTCTATCCAGTAAAACAACTTAAACATGTTTTTGAAAGTTTAAAATTTGAATTAGACTATATTTGAATTCAAACTTTGTTTGATCGTAACTTGAGTTTCGTAGTTCCGTTTTAGTTGATTCTTTTTGCAAATTAAAGCTCTTGACCTAAACTTTCTGATAAGGCCCAATTCACATAATTTTGGTACTGTTAGAAATTGTTTTATTTTGCAAGAGTTATTTGCTTGGTTTTGATGTTTTCTGAACTGTCTTCTTCGTTCTTTCCGACCTTTTGAGTGATTGCTTATGTGTGGTTACTATTGTTTGCATACGATAGATTGACCGGAGTGTGACGAGTAGAACTATCAAGAGTTTTGAGTGCGAATCATCTTCATCAACATTGCAGGCAAGTTCACACTTTGATCATATTCCTTTCATACCTAGTTTTTATGCATTAGTTTCAACGTCAAACATTGCATGAGTAGGATTGATAACATGTGGGTATTGGGAAGTAGTTGATGAGGTAGGAACCTATCACCCTGCATTCAAACCTTGGGAGTTACTATTACGTTATGCTTATACTGCTATGCTATGCTCGTAGACGTGGATTGGGTTTGAGAGTATTCACGACAGATGTGAGATTGTTAATTAATGGTTTACTTAAGGTGGCAACTTTAACACACATCTGGGTGGATTGAGGCACCTGGGTATTCCAACAATTGCCTGTTTAGGCACCTGGGTATTCCAGCGATTGCCTGTTTTTTTATGGACCGCCACCCAGGCTCAAAGGGATCATGAGATTATTCATACTAGAAACTTCTGTGTGCAGCCACAAGCTATTATGGGCTCTAGCATAGTTGATTAAGTCGTGTGAACTCTTACAGTGGTAGACTAGCAGATGTAGGGGTAGTAGGTGGTACGGTGTACCCATCGTAAGGTGCAAACGCTTCTGAAAGACTATGTCTCGGTCATCCGTTTCTCAAACACCATGTAGTGCGAGAAATCCAACGGAGGAGATCGAGTCTTGTGGGGAAAAGTGCGCAAACCTCTGCAGAGTGTATAAACTCATCATGATTAGCCGTGTCCCTGGTTATGGACGTCTTGAGTATCTAGTACTTGGATTATCATGTGAGTCTCATCATGTGACTTTAATTAATTTTGTTGGGTTTTAATGATGATACTTAATTGGGATTGAGAGGGTGTCTACATTCTCAATGTTTAACAACCACCATGTTAGTTAAATAAAAATTTATTCCTTTGTAGTAGGGAAAAATTGGCTTTTCGCAAAAACCATATAACCATAGAGCTTTTCCACCAGCCATATATGCATGTAGTGATAGCCATTATTCATCATTGCTCTACAGTGTGAATTTGCCAGTACATTCAATGTATTGTCCCTTTGTGGCTGCAACATCTCATGTTGCAGGATTTCTTACAACGAGTAAGTGATACGTTAGGGTTACGATTTCTACACTCAACTCTGTTGTTGGTGTTGATGGGAATCCACAACCTTGTTACTTCCGCTATTTTGGATTGAGGTAATAGTATTTACGTTACTTTTACATGTGATTTACCTCTGTTATAAATCCTCGAGTACTGTGTGTGTCAGCATACCGATCCAGGGATGACACTTAAGCACAGAGATTTGACCGTCTGAGGTCGGGTCGCTACAAGATGGTATCAGAGCACATGTTGACTGTAGGACGTGACCCTAGAATTGGCAAGCCCATAGGAAAGATTTTCTCTACAACTTCATTTTTTTCAAAAGATCGTTTACCTCTCTTATCTTCTGAGCTTATTCAAATATTCCCTTTTAGTGAGACCAAATACCCTTTTCCCCTTTTTGACCACACGAAGATTCAACTGATGAGACCACTCCAAGAAGTACAAGATATCAGACAACCAAGATCATTTTGGAATGAAGAGCATTTTATCGTGCATTATAATAATGGAAACTGCAACGGTTGAAGACTCCGAAGACTAGGAGAATTTGAAGGCCCTGTAGAATTTCTAGATTTGTATGACCTAGGAAGGCTACACTATTGGAATTTTTCAGACTATGGAAGCCGTCAATACCCGAGTCAAAGTGTATCGGAGAAATACCGGAACATGGAGCACGAGAACTCAAAGTTTTGTCAAGAAAACCCTAAGGCGGGAGATATAAACTATGGAAGATAGCTCATGGCAATGACAAGGGCAGAAACATGGTTATCCGTAATGTCATCGCCATTGATACTATGGTCACCGAGCTGAGCTAAGCATGCATTTCTTCAGAAGGATTGGATGGTAGAAGGCTGATGGAGCACCTATCAGCAAAAGATGAAGTTTTAACCTAGGCCGGTGTATCACCAGGATCTGGAGTAATACATCAAGAAGTTTAAGATGGGCCTGTAGGAAGTCATATTTGACAAGGAGGCATTTCGTGAAGAACTCAGGACCCAGAAGCTGAAAGTAGCCAAGCTGGAGGAGCAAAACCTCGAGATACCAGAGATTCGATATGAACTGAAGGACAGTAGGATCATGGTCCATGTCGAGGTTGATGAAACCCAGTTTGGAATGGAGCTAGAAAATATTAAAGGATGTCATGAGAGACTTCGCGTCAACAGAGATGATCTGGCAAAAGAACTTGAGAAGGACAAACACGATCGGGAGAAGCCATCGGAGACATGAACAAGGCTTGAAGAGTTTGGAGACTTTGAAGATTTATTGACCTTTAGAAGACCAAAACCCTGTTATATACCTATGTTAGATGCGACGATTGTGAGCTATCATTTGTTTGATGTTTTCCGACAACCACAATAAAATTTGTCTTTTTAAAACTGTTGGTAGTATTGTGTGTATCCCTTTTCTATCTCTCTCTTACCCCAAACCCATGGACTCAATAGAGGATGAATGAAGATGAGCTTGTATTTTCTAGACCGATGAGTCAACTGGAGACGGACTGATGGATTCAGAACATGGAGAATCACATGAAGAATGACCCTATAGTTGAAAATGATATGACCCCGCATGCTTTTCAGTGCTTTGAAAAAAGTGCTACTACTTGGTGGAGGATGTACCAAACCATCAATGGATGGCGAGTAACCATTTGGATAGAATTTAAGTTGACTTTGCCAAAGCCTCGGTTCATGTCCCAGAAATTGGAGCCTTCTGGAAAGTATATGAAGAAACCTTGTGCATGCAAGCTTTGTGGAGAAATAGGACACAACCATAAGGAACACAAGGATGAATGCCCTAATTGTGAAGAAAGTCACCCAGATGAAGAATGCCCAACTAGGCAGATTACTTATTTCTTATGTGAAGGGACTACCCATTACCCTGCACAATGTCACATTTACCCCATGGTACGAAGAACAGTGCGACAGAAGAAAGAAGTAAAGAAAGGAGCCCTTATGCGAATTTTAGAAGAACCCGTGATGAAGGAAGATGCAGAGGACACACCTAAAGAAGACCCGAGTAAACCCTGCACTAAGTCTTGCTATTCATGTGGAGAAGAAGGACACATCTCCCAAAATTGTCTGAATGGCGATCTAGTAGAATTCTCGACAGAGGAAGTAGAATATGACCCACAGGAAATAGAAGCCCTGATTGGAACGGGAAAGCCCAGAAAGAGAAGTAGATTGGATTCCAGGAAGGATCTGAGTCATATCACATGTTATAGGTGCAAGGAGTCAGGGCACTACCTCAACAATTTCCCAAAAAGGAAGCCAAGGACCCAAGGAGGCTATCTAATCACAAGGAATCCTCGGGAGTTGTCAGAAGTAATATGTTTTCATTGTAATGAAGCAGGGCATTTTGCCAGGGATTGTCCCAAGGAGAAGGAGACTTGTGATAATTAGTTGTGTCTGTGAGAAGTATAGTAGTAGTAGTGAGAACATTATCTTTATATAGAGGTGTTGAGTTGAGACATGTAATGGAAAAGCGAGAGATTGTAATCATTTGAGAATGAATAAAGTTAGCATGTTGGTAGTCATATGGATTTTATGAGTTGTTACTCTATGAAGAAGAATTTTGGCCATTTTGAGGATATGAGAAATATGGTCTATGGAAGATTTGTGCATTTTAAGGGTGGTAGTACCCTGTAAGAACTGTTGACCCCTGGAAAAGATAAGGATACTCCACTGAGTGGATTTCGGACAAAAATGAATACGAGTTTTGTCTCGATATGTGTGATACCCCCAAGATTAGGTGAGATGAAGTTGGAGACCGTCAGTTGTTTGGACCGAATGTGATCAAGGAGTCAGAAGAGAATGTTAAGTTGATTCGAGATAGACTAAAGGTAGCTTAGTCCAGGCAGAAGAGTTATGCAGACTCAAAAACGCAAGGAGGTAGTCTATGAGATTGGAGACATAGCATGTCTTCGTGTGTCCCCTCTGCGAGGAGTTAAATGATTTGGAGTTAAGGGAAAGTTAGCCCCGAGATTTGTAGGACCATACCGAATTTTGGAGCGTATGGGAGAAGTGGCCAACAAGTTGGAGTCACCCGAAGGACTGTCAGGAGTTCATGATGTGTTTCAGGTTTCCCAGTTGAAGAAGTGCCATGCAGAGATGGCCAATATTCCCCTGTAAGGACGCTTGACCCTGCAAAGGATAATGATGTTCCACAAAGTGGAATATGGACTTCAGAAGTATAAGTTTTTATCTCGGGATGTGGGATGTCCCACGAGGATGAAGAGACAAATAACTATTGGATATAAAGGAGGTATGATGTCAGAAATATGGATCAATGGAAACTCCATGATGAGTGTGAGTAATCATGTCCTAGTTTTGTGCCAATAGAAGGAAGAGAGACAGTACAATTGGATGGATTTAAGAATACTAGGAAGTTGGAAGTTGGAGTAATGATCAGTTGCTCGATGATAAGTTCAAGGACTACAAGTTATGAGATGGGCCATAACCCACAGGCCCTAGGACCTTCCAAGAGGCAAGCCCACTCTTGCTAAAGGAAAAACCCTAGAAGGAGTTACGACTTTATCAACCGATGATCTTATAGGAGTTACGCAAAACCTGAGGGTTGTGAAGGAACGATAGATGTTTGTTTGGCTTGCAGAATCAATGGATTTTTCCAAACCCAGTTCGTCGACAAGAGAAATTCTGCAATGCTTGTGAGGATGACCGAGTGTTAGTATGCGAGATTCGCTAAACTGTATGCATGGTAATGATTTGGGTGCGGGATGGATTGATCACCATACCGACTTACTCTTATTGTTTGCCTTGCTATATGGGATGGTAAATCTGAGTGACTTGCCTATAGTAGAGAGACGACGATATTAAACCTTGTTTAAACCTTAGCATGGTATAGGTATTTTCCCTTGTACAAGGCAGTCGTTGCCAATCGTAGGACATACGGTGAGAATAAAGCTTAGACCCATTTCCTGCAGAAGAAGTCATAAATGGTTGACCACCATGAGATATCGATAGTTGATTAGTATTGGTGCTACACCTGTCAGCTAAGAAGACCCAGTCATGGTAGAACCTTACCAAGATAAAAGAACAGAAGAATTGAGGAAAAGGTTATGCCACTGCCGAAAGAGCCAGAGAAGGAATTATCCTTACGATCTAAGAAGACAGGCCCTGTCAAGAATAAGGATGGAGTATATGACTATTGATGGGACCATAACGATGTTTTTAAGGGTGGTAGCACCCTAGACCCCGGTGATGATCGATGGATTTTGAGAAGACCCCAAACCTAACCTATTTCTTTCTAGCCTCTGCGAATCTCGAGGACGAGATTTATTTTAAGGGTGGTAGGTTTGTAACATCCCAAAATTCTAAATTTTGGAATGTTATAATAAATAGATAGATTTGATTGTTTGCTTGTTTGTTGTGTGATTGATTGACTGAAAGTGAGTGAATTCGAAACTTTTTGAAAGTTAAATGAGAGGGAATAAAAGGACTTTCCCAAACTTTCATCTTTGCTTTTTGATCTCCATGAATTCAAAATTCTTTCCAAATACAAAACCCTTGAGCGAAGATGATATGACTTCTTCCATTTAATTAAATGAAAGGTTATTTGAAAATATTTGAATTTCATTTGCAAATATTTCAATTCATAAACTTCATGCAACTCAATGATTTTCATGAGAGAAGATAAAATGACTTCTTCAAAACAGATGAAATATGAGTTGGAAGTTTAAAAGGATCAAATTAAAATCCTTTTGAAATTATTTTCAATTTGGAGTTATTTGGGTTTTATTCAAATTATTTTTCTCCAAAAATAAAATATATGGAAATTAGGGTAAATGATTCCCTACAACAGAAAATTGGAGAGAAATATATTTGAATTCATTTTTGGTATTTTTAAAAGGATTTTTATTGGACTTTAGTAGGGCAGTAGCACTCTTTGAATTATTTGAAATTGTGTGAATTTTATTTGACTCTAGAAAAATGTTCATGTTGTAGGAAATCTTTTTCTGAAAATTTTGATATATTATATGCCTATGTAATATTTTTTTATTTTTTTGTTTTATTTGTTTTTATCTAAGAAAATGTTTTATATATATAAAAAAACCTTTCCGCCGAACTGGGCCGGCCCCGCCAACCGGCCAGGCCACGGCCCAGCCCAGCCGCACCGCCTCCCTCCACCCGAGCGGGCGACCGCCGCCGCCACGACTGCCGCCGCCGACCTCGGCGTCCGTGCCGAGGTAGGGCACCTCTGCCCCCTTGCCCAAGGCGCTCCGGCCCGCCTCCCATAAATAGGCCGCCGCCGCCCCGCTCCTCCTCTTCTCGCCGCCACCCGCACAATGCGCCGCCACCGCATCTCGCCATTGCACCCCGCCGCAACCGCCGCTTGCCGCGCCGCCGTAGTCCACCTTGTCGGCTCCGCCGTTTGCCGCGCCGCCCCACGTCGTCTTCGCCTGTCGCCGCCGACGCCCGCAGCCGTCGCCCCGCTCCTCACCGCCGCCCGTCGCCGCGGGAAGCCACCGGAGATCCACTGCCTGTTTTCGACAAAGGACCGCACCGAACCGGTAATAAAACCGCTCCGATCTGGTTTAGTCATTTGGTTTTCTTAGGTTTTGTTTTAAAAAGCCGGTTTTCTTTTAGTTAGATCTAATTAGCGAATGCTCATTAGGTTAGGTTCTGAAGTGAACGGTTTCATTTGTTAGCGTTCGGTAGCGAACGTCCGTTCGATAGGATTTTTTTCTTTTTAATTTTCTGCCAGGGACCTGTTTGGGAATAAATTATTTGCAGAATAGCCCCTGATCTTCAAAACACCGTAACTTTTTGCTTGTTTATCCAAATTCAACAAAACCAACGCCCACTTCTTCATCTTGATCTCCTCTATCTAGTAAAACAACTTAAACATGTTTTTGAAAGTTGAAAATTTGAATTAGACTAGATTTGAATTCAAACTTCGTTTGATCGTAACTTGAGTTTCGTAGTTCCGTTTTAGTTGATTCTTTTTGCAAATTAAAGCTCTTGACCTAAACTTTATGATAAGGCCAAATTCACATAATTTTGGTATTGTTAGAAATTGTTTTATGTTGCAAGAGTTATTTGCTTGGTTTTGATGTTTTCCGAACTGTCTTCTTCGTTCTTTCTGACCTTTTGAGTGATTGCTTATGTGTGGTTACTATTGTTTTCTTACGATAGATTGACCGGAGTGTGACGAGTAGAACTATCAAGAGTTTTGAGTGCAAATCATCTTCATCAACATTGCAGGCAAGTTCACACTTTGATCATATTCCTTTCATACCCAGTTTTTATGCATTAGTTTCAACCTCAAACATTGCATGAGTAGGGTTGATAACATGTGGGTATTGGGAAGTAGTTGATGAGGTAGGAACCTATTGCCCTGCATTCAAACCTTGGGAGTTACTATTACGTTATGCTTATACTGCTATGCTATGCTTGTAGACGTGGATTGGGTTTGAGAGTACTCATGGCAGATGTGAGATTGTTAATTAATGGTTTACTTAAGGTGGTAACTTTAACACACATCTGGGTGGAACGAGGCACCTGGGTATTCCAGCGATTGCCTGTTTAGGCACCTGGGTATTCCAGCGATTGCCTTTTTTTATGGACCGCCACCCAGGCTCAAAGGGATCATGAGATTATTCATACTAGAAACATCCGTGTGCAGCCACAAGCTACTATGGGCTCTACCATAGTTGATTAAGTCGTGTGAACTCTTAAAGTGGTAGACTAGCAGATGTAGGGGTAGTAGGTGGTATGGTGTACCCATCGTAAGGTGCAAACATGTAACGCCCAAGACCGGAGCTTCTGATGCCTTCCAGGGTTTCCGGGTTTCGTCGTGTGTTTTTTTTGGTCCGTTGCATTTCATCTTGGCATCATGTGCATTGCATCATGTCATCATGCAACCCGTTTTAAAAACTCAACTAAATTAAATGGCATGGATCCTCCCAATATTTTAGGGAGCTATATTAAACCATTCCATTGGCTTGGAATCACCCACAAACACATATGCATCGTTCTTCAAATTTCCTTTTATCCTTCTCAACTTCCCCTTCTTCCTTTGGGGCCTTTTGGTAAAATTGAGTGGCAATTTTACTTTACCCATAAATGTTCCAAATCTTCCCATAAATCACATATATTTTGTAGGGTCACCTCCTATAATTTCAACCCATTTGGAGTTCATTTGAATGGGTTTCGAAATTCGAACTTGCCGAGTTAAATCCAACGCATGTGGATTTTACTTCCTCTAAAAATCGTCAGGCCATTTTGTCAAATTCCTCGTATTTTTGCGAGTCCGGAATATTATCCATGTGTCCAAGTCCTATCCCTAACTCTTCCTTTCTTCTCTTTTTCTTCTTTGTTATTTTCTGTTTATAGAAAATATGAGAGATAGGAGCCTAACCAGCCATCGGGCCACCTGGGCCTCCCATCCTCCCCGTAGTCCTCAAGGTTGGCCCAGTTTCCTTGCCCCTCTAAGGCCAGCCCGCACCGGCTCTAACCCTACCGATTCCCCTGCTCGATCCCTTTCTCTCCCTTGTTTCCTCCTCCCGCCGCCTCACGCATCGCACCAGGCACCAGGGAGAGAGCAGCGCTGCTCCTCGTCCCTGACCCCCTCTGCCTCCTTCCTCCTCCGCCGCGCCAAGTCCCTCCTTCTCCTTCCCGAGGCCGCCGCCGGCGCCCCCAAGTTCTCCCCTCCGCCAGCAGCCTCCTCCTGCGGCCGTTAACGCCGCCCCGCCGCCTGCACGGCTCCATCCGAGCAGCCGTCGCGCCCTGCTGCCGCTGCCTCCATCCTCGCCGCCTGCAAGTTTCGTCTAGCGAGCGCCTCTGCGTTCCGCGTGCCCGCGTGCCCGCGCCTCCTCCTTCCTCCGGTGCCTCAAGCTCCCCTGGCCGACAGCGCCGCAGCACCAGGACGGCCTGCCCCCACCATCACGACCCCGTGTCCACGCCGGCCGCCCCAAGCTCGCTCTCCTCCGGCCTCGTGCCGCCCTGTGGCCCCTGCGTTCCTTGCGACCCTGCGTCGCGCCGTCCTTCCTCACTGCCGGCGTCCAGCCTCCCCGTGCTCGGACACCCACCTTCGAACTGAGGCCTTTGTACCACTTCTTTTGAGTTCGTGCCAAGTCTTGTGAGACCGGGCCTCTTTGCGCATGACCGCCGTAGCGTTCCGTTTCATCTTTGTCAAGTACCCTCAATGGACCGCCAAGTTCCTTTACTGGTGACTCGAACGTCTACGGAATGTGTACGCCTACCATTGTGGAAGGCCATCGAGTGAACGACTACCGACGCCGGGTTTTTTACCAAGTTCGATGACGACCTCCGAAGAACTTGGAAACGCCAAGTACCACTACTTTCGACCCGCAAAGACCTCGTGGACGTCAAGTTTCATGTCGCGACCCCGAATATATACGGACGTGCACGACTACCGTTGCCCGAAGAACCGCGAGTCACAAGCGACGTGAACAACTACCGTCGTCGTGGATCCGACAAGTTCACGAGTACGACTACTTCCCACGACTACCCTCGAGGACATTGGTTCCATCAAGTTCGACGACAACATGGGTACAACTACCGTCGCCTTCAGAAACCTCGGATGCATCAAGTACCTCTTTAAAACGAACGTGTACCACTATCGCGAGGACCAAAAGTACCACTACGTCCCATCGAATCCGAACCCTCTCGTTTGCACGCTTCGAAGGTATAACCCCGAGACGACGTCCGTGAACGAATGCTTGCGATGTTTGAAATGTTCGCGTTTGCACCCTGCCCGACATGTTTTCTTGCATGTTCCCCGTTGCCATACCGTCGTCTCGTGGGACACCCGTTTGCCGGGATCACCCCACCATGCTTGCATGACATGCTCCCGTTACCCTCTCTTTTCCACCGGCATCTCAATCGAGTTACCGTGGAACCCCTTTTCTTTCCGCCACGATGACAAATGCATCATATCTTATCATGTCAACATTTTCATAAATACTGCATAAAACTTGAACATGTCATCCGCATCATGTTAACAACATTTGAATGTTTAAAATTGTTGTTGCATTAAATTACTAAGGCATATGGGGATTTACCGGATTTGTCATGTCATATCCGGTCCCATTTAAATTGTTTAGATGGTGTAGTTTTGTTATGCCTCACCTCTTGCCATGTTTTAACAACATTTAATATTGTTGGGTACCTAAACGAGAGAGAACTAAATAATTGATGTGGTGTTCTGTCAATGTGCAACTCGTTGCATATTGAGCTCCACTTAACTTGTAGTTTTGTTTGTGCCCTTTGCCATGCCATGCATATTTAAACCGGACATGCATCATACTTGGTTGCGCATCATGACATGCTTATGTGGTGGTTGTTTACTATGTTGTTTGCTTCTTTCCGGTGTTGCTTCTTTGGGTTAGTTCCGATAGCGTCGCGTTTGTGAGGATTCGTTTGACTACGTCCGTTTGTCTTCTTCATGGACTCGTTCTTCTTCCTTGAGGGATCTCAGGCAAGATGACCATACCCTCGAAATCACTTCTATCTTTGCTTGCTAGTTGCTCGCTCTTTTGCTATGTCTATGCCGTGATGCCTACCACTTGCTTACCATGCCTCCCATATTGTTGAGCCAAGCCTCTAACCCACCTTGTCCTAGCAAACCGTTGTTTGGCTATGTTACCGCTTTGCTCAGCCCCTCTTATAGCGTTGTTAGTTGCAGGTGAAGATTGAAGTTTGTTCCTTGTTGGAACATGGATATTTTGTTGAGATATCACAATATCTCTTATTTAATTAATGCATCTATATACTTGGTAAAGGGTGGAAGGCTCGGCCTTATGCCTGGTGGTTTGTTCCACTCTTGCCGCCCTAGTTTCTTTCATATCGGTGTTATGTTCCCGGATTTTGCGTTCCTTACACGATTGGGTTATAATGGGAACCCCTTGACAGTTTGCCTTGAATAAAACTCCTCCACCAAGGCCTAACCTTGGTTTTACCATTTGCACTAACAACCTACCACCTTCCCTTGGGTTCTGCAGACTCAAGGGTCATCTTTATTTTAACCCCACCGGGCCAGTGCTTCTCTAAGTGTTGGTCCGAACTGAGCTGCCTGCGGGGCCACCTCGGCGAAACTTGAGGGTTGGTTTTACTCGTAGCTAGTCTCATATGAATGTGCCCTGAGAACGAGATATGTGCAGCTCCTATCGGGATTTGTCGGCACATTTGGGCGGCTTTGCTGGACTTGTTTTACCATTGTCGAGGATGTCTTGTAACCGGGATGCCGAGTCTGATCGGATTGTCTTGGGAGAAGGAATATCCTTCGTTGACCATGAGAGCTTATGATGGGCTAAGTTGGGACACCCCTGCAGGGATTGAACTTTCGTAAGCCGTGCCCGTTGTTATGGGCAGATGAGAATTTTGTTAATGTCTGATTGTAGAAAACCTGAAGTTGATCTTAATTAAAATACATCTAGCGCGTGTGTTACCATGATGGTCTCTTCTCGGCGGGGTCCAGGAAGTGAACATGGTGTTAGAGTTATGTTTGACATAGGTTGCTCTAGGATCACTTCTTGATCATAGTTGTTCGACCGTGCTTTTTCCTTCTCTTCTCGCTCTCATTTGCGTATGTTAGCCACCAAATATGCCAGTCGCTTGCTGCAGCTCCACCTCATACCTTTTACCCTACCTATAAGCTTAAATAGTCTTGATCGCGAGGGTGTGAGATTGCTGAGTCCCCGTGACTCATAGATACTTACAAAACTAGCTTGCAGGTGCCAATGATATCGTGCAGGTGACGCAACCGAGCTCAAGGAGGAGCGCGATGAAGTTCGTGTTTGTTAAGTTGTTCCATTTTCCACTTGATCAGTAGTGGAGCCCAGTTGGGACGATCGGGGATCTGTGTAGCATTTGGGGTAGTCTTCTTTTATTTTGGTTCCGTAGTCGGACCTTGAGTGTATTTGGATAAATGTAATGCTTTATTCATGTATTGTGTGAAGTGGCGATTGTAAGCCAAGTATGTATCTCTTTCCCTTATGTATTACATGGGTTGTGTGAAGATTACCTCACTTGTGACATTGCTTTCAATGCGGTTATGCCTCTAAGTCGTGCTTCGACACGTGGGAGATATAGCCGCATCGAGGGCGTTACAAGTTGGTATCAGAGCCTTCCCTGACCTTAGGAGCCCCCTGCTTGATCGAATCGCTGGCGTTGTTGAGTCTAGAAAAATGTTTTGAGTCATTTAGGATTTATATATATCGGAGAGTTAGGAATTCTTTTTACTCCTCAGTCCCTTCGTCGCTCTGGTGAGACATCCTGACGTAGAGTTTTGACTCTTCTCTTCTCAAATTTCACTATTGTTTTTAGGATCACGCGGGTATCTTGGAATTGTTCCGATGGTTTTGTGACGAGAACATTGTTCTTGGTGCCTCCTGACATTTAGGGGTTGTGGCAGTGTCCCGGGGAGTTGAGCTTCGAGGTGTTGTCGTCACAATTTTATCGTTGCAGTTCTGGAATACCTGAGTTCGCCGACATCGAAAATCTCTTTTATGCAGTTGTTGGTGAGATAACCTCGACGCCACCCAGTACTGGGGCGGGAGTTCGGGAGTATTGCCATAATTCGTATAACGGATGCTTTTCGAAGGTTGAGGTAAACGATTTCCGAAGGTTTCTTGGTTATGTGTTGAAGGATGGATACAACTGGATGTAGGATTTGCTAGTTTGGATGAGATATTATGCTTCCCCTGTATCCCCAACACCTGATTGCATAACCGGAAAATTTCGGGAGTTTATAAGTGGGAATTCAAGTAGCGCTTAGGATATCTTTCCTATAGATGTACGATATGAAATTGGGGTTCGATGTCTAGTGGTCCGCCTATCCACGGTTGGTTTTACAGTGGTCTCGTTGTGTCTTAAAGAGTCCTTGGCTATGCTGACTCGGGGACGCTTCGTATGTCATGTGCACTGCCTTGTACATGATGGTGTTGTACGATCGAGCCCGTGTAAGCCCCACCACGAAAACTTTGGACAAAATCTCTATCATATGTTTTTTCCGGCTTTTTCTGCAAGTCAATTCTTTGTTTTTTTGTTTCCAGTTGTGGTATTCGAGTTGCTTCAATGCCAAGTGTTGATTCCATACCTTTCCTAAATAGTGTTCTCATTTTTTTTGTGAATACCAATCCTTCTTGATAATCGAGATTTTCATGTCAATCCTTTTCAACCGGTGTGTTTCTCTTCTAGTGGATTCGACCATTTCAACGTCCGCAAGATCAATTATCAGTTCTTCTCAATGGTGTTTGCTTAATTTGTTCCAAGTTGCCTTTGTTTTCCCACCCACCCACCCTTTTTGTCCAAGGACTCGGAATTCTTAGTTCGTTATCCATTTTGTGGATATGAAGTCTCTCCATTCCTTTCAGTCAATATTCTTATCCGGTGATTCTCGTGAAGATGCTCTACACGTTCATCATTCTTAATTTTTTTCTTCTCCGGTGGATTCAAGTCAAGCTTTGTTGATCATATCCTTTTTCCTCGTTTCATATACCTTCTCATGCCGGTGCACCTCATAATCATTCCTAGTTTGCTATTCTATTGTTCCGGAGTGCTGAAGTTATCTCAGAAGGCTTGTCTTGTCTTTCAAGATCAGTTCAACCTATTTTGAGGTTGTTATCTCATTCTAGTCATTTAAATCAACCAGTGCAATCTCCCTTTCAAGTAATTGTTCAACTGTGTATCTTTTGAGTGGGCCCTAACCCACAGGTCTTTTCCCAGGATCTTACCTGACTCTTCTTATTCTCCCGGAGTTATTCTCAAATCTTCTAAAGTTTGATGTAATAATGAATTGTCATCGGTCAAATGTCTTTCTCTAAGATCTTTCAAATTCTTTCATCATTGGCTCAACCTTTGCTATTTTTCATTCCGGGGTGCATCAACAATTCATGGTGGTGTTGCTCATTGTCATTCTCATCATTTGAAGACCGAAGAAGATTTTCTCTAAATCTTGTTCCTTTCTCTTCAAGATTCATGGTGCTAGCCTTATGACATCCTCTCATAATTGTTTTTGATCGTGAGAATTCTTTTCACCCATCCGGAGCATTTCATGAGTTGTTTTCCATTTCTTTCCTCCAAAGGCCATCTTTTCAAATATTATTCATTTCAGCTGGCAGCTCACATTCTCCAAATCTAACCGGTGCGTCATTCAAGTATATTCTCTAATCAGTTCATGATCTCTTCGCTCTCTTGTATCTAAACTCCCTCATGTATCTTCGTTCATTTGCTAATTCTTACCGGTGATTCACCCCTTTACTTCATTCGTTTTTCAATTCTTACGGTGGTTCGCTCAAGACTTCTCTTCCTTGTTTATCATATCAATTCATTCCTACCGGTGTTTCGTTGAAGACCTTATCAAGTTGTCGATATCTCTCTTAATCCTTTTGAACGAGAATAAGTAGTATGCCAAATCCGTTGCTTGTCATCAATTTAAACTGATGAAGGATAAGCATAATGTAATTCTTATTCTTGTTTTCATTGAGTGAATTCAATTCCTTATTCCGGAGGCTCATCAAATTCTCGATTTCTTTTGCTTCATCTTTCTTTTCCGGAGTTCCAAGCTTTTCCGCTTATGCCGTCGTGAAGATTCATCTAAATCGTTACAAGGATTCACCTTGTGTTTTTCAACTTCTCTTTCCTTTCGTTTGATCATTCTTTTGTTTACCGGAGTTCTTCATGAAGGTTCTACATGATGGTTCATCAAGGATTTAATTCCTTCACCAAGTTTTCATTGAGATTCTTTTAAGGAGCTCAATCTTTCTTCTTCTTGCAATCCGGAGTGCAATTCTTTCTTCTATATCATTGGAGGTGGTATTATGTCATTCTTGTTAATTTGAGTTCATATTTCATGAATCACATGTTGTTAAGAATGAGGTATTTTAAATCCATCTACCACTTCGTTGGAGTTATCTTGGGTTATATTTTCACCTAAAGCTTACCCTAAGGATTGTTGCTATTTATGGTGCTTATAAATGATCCAAGTTCTTCATTTATCCTCCCGGCGAAATAAGTTTCTCGTCTCCTTGTTCTTATCAATCCATTTTTTCCCCGTGAGTGGCAGGTTGTCACCTCATAATTTGAGATGTATTCCATAAGACCATATCAAGCTTATTCTTTTCGTTGTTGGTTTTCCAACAACTCCGTTCTAGCATTTGTCGTAAGCGTGCTCCCTCGAGATCTTGTTTTCCTTCGTCCATCCCATTCCATTCTTACTTTTGTTCCGGAGGCTTTGTGATGTTGCTCTTTTCAACCCATCTTTTCGTTTTGTCAGGATCGTGTTCTATTCTTGGTTTATCCATTTAACCGGAGTGTTGTGTCCTTTTGCTCAAGCTCTTTCATTTTATCAAGTCTTTCATCTCTTTTCAACTGAAGTGCTACCCGAATCAGTTCTTTCTTTTCCTCTTTCTTAACGGAGTGCTTTCAACTTCGTTAATCTCCGTTGCATTCTTTTCTCGAGATGGCTTAACCTTTCAAGGTTCATGGTTTCACTCATTTGTCAAAGAAGCAACTTTGTTTGACCTCTTCCTCTTCCGTTTTCTATCCGGGGCCATCCTAGATCTCGGGATGAGATCCTCTTGTAGTGGTCGAGTGTTGTAACGCCCAAGACCGGAGCTTCTGATGCCTTCCAGGGTTTCTGGGTTTCGTCATGTGTTTTGTTTGGTCCGTTGCATTTCATATTTGCATCATGTGCATTGCATCATGTCATCATGCAACCGGTTTTAAAAACTCAACTAAATTAAATGGCATGGATCTTCGATCCATTTAAATCAAGGGAAGGGTGACTTCTCTTTATAACATATCCTCCCAATATTTTAGGGAGCTATATTAAACCATTCCATTGGCTTGGAATCACCCACAAACACATATGCACCGTTCTTCAAATTTCCTTTTATCCTTCTCAACTTCCCCTTCTTCCTTTGGGTCCTTTTAGTAAAATTGAGTGGCAATTTTACTTTACCCATAAATGTTCCAAATCTTCCCATAAATCACATATATTCTGTAGGGTCACCTCCTATAATTTCAACCCATTTGAAGTTCATTTGAATGGGTTTCGAAATTCAAACTTGCCGAGTTAAATCCAACGCGTGTGGATTTTACTTCCTCTAAAAATCGTCAGGTCATTTTGTCAAATTCCTCGTATTTTTGCGAGTCCGAAATATTATCCATGTGTCCAAGTCCTATCCCTAACTCTTACTTTCTTCTCCTTTTCTTCTTTGTTATTTTCTGTTTATAGAAAATAAGAGAGATAGGAGCCCAACCAGCCATCGGGCCACCTGGGCCTCCCATCCTCCCCGTAGTCCTCCAGGCCGACCCAGTTTCCTTGCCCCTCTAAGGCCAGCCCGCACCAGCTCTAACCCTACCGATTCCCCTGCTCGATCCCTTTCTCTCCCTGGTTTCCTCCTCCCGCCGCCTCACGCATCGCACCAGGCACCAGGGAGAGAGAAGCGCTGCTCCTCGTCCCCGACTCCCTCTGCCTCCTTCCTCCTCCGCCGCGCCAAGTCCCTCCTTCTCCTTCCCGAGGCTGCCGCCGGCGCCCCCAAGTTCTCCCCTCTGCCAGCAGCCTGCTCCCGCGGCCGTTAACGCCGCCCCGCCGCCCGCACGGCTCCATCCGAGCAGTCATCGCGCCCTGCTGCCGCTGCCTCCATCCTCGCCGCCTGCAAGTTTCGTCTAGCGAGCGCCGCTGCGTTCCGCGTGCCCACGCCTCCTCCTTCCTCCGGCGCATCAAGCTCCCCTGGCCGATAGCCCCGCAGCACCAGGATGGCCTGTCCCCGCCATCGCGACCCCGCGCCACGCCGGCCGCCCCAAGCTCGCTCTCCTCCGGCCTCGTGCCGCCCCGCGGCCCCTGCGTTCCTTGCGACCCTGCGCCGCGCCGTCCATCCTCGCTGCCGGCGTCCAGCCTCGCCGTGCTCGGACACCCACCTTCGAACCGAGGCCTTTGTGCCGCTTCTTTTGAGTTCATGCCAAGTCTTGCGAGACCGGTCCTCTTTGCGCATGACCGCCGTAGCGTTCCGTTTCATCTTTGTCAAGTACCCTATATGGACCGCCAAGTTCCTTTACCGGTGACTCGAACGTCTACGGAACGTGTACGCCTACCGTCGTTGAAGGCCATCGAGTGAACGACTACGGACGCCGTGTTTTTTTACCAAGTTCGATGACAACCTCCGAAGAACTCGGAAACGCCAAGTACCACTACCGTCGACCTGCAAAGACCTCGTGGACGTCAAGTTTCATGTCGCGACCCCGAACATCTACGGACGTGCACGACTACCGTTGTCCGAAGAACCGCGAGTCACAAGCGCCGTGAACAACTACCGTCGCTGTGGATCCGACAAGTTCGCGAGTATGACTACTTCCCACGACTACCCTCAAGGACATTGGTTCCATCAAGTTCGACGACAACATGGGTACAACTACCGTCGCCTTTGGAAACCTCGGATGCATCAAGTACCTCTTTAAAACGAACGTGTACCACTACCGGCGAGGACCAAAAGTACCACTACGTCCCATCGAACCTGAACCGTCTCGTTTGCTCGCTTCGAAGGTATAACCCCGAGACGACGTCTGTGAACGAATGCTTGCGATGTTTGAAATGTTCGCGTTTGCACCGTGCCCGACATGTTTTCTTGCATGTTCCCCGTTGCCATACCGTTGTCTCGTGGGACACCCGTTTGCCGGGATCACCCCACCATCCTTGCATGACATGCTCCCTTCACCCTCTCTTTTGCACCGGCATCTCAATCGAGTTACCGTGGCACCCCTTTTCTTTCCGCCACGATGACAAATGCCTCATATCTTATCATGTCAACGTTTTCATAAATACTGCATAAAACTTGAACATGTCATCCGCATCATGTTAATAACATTTGAATTAAAATTGTTGTTGCTTTAAATTACTAAGGCATATGGAGATTTACCGGATTCGTTATTTGTCATATCCGGTCCCATTTAAATTGTTTAGATGGTGTAGTTTTGTTATGCCTCACCTCTTGCCATGTTTTAACAATATTTAATATTGTTAGGTACCTAAATGAGAGAGAACTAAAATTGATGTGGTGTTCCGTCAATATGCAACTCGTTGCATATTGAGCTCCACTTAACTTGTAGTTTTGTTTGTGCCCTTTACCATGCCATGCATATTTAAACCGGACATGCATCATACTTGGTTGTGCATCATGCCATGCTTATGTGGTGGTTGTTTACTATGTTGTTTGCTTCTTTCCGGTGTTGCTTCTTCGGTTTAGTTCTGATAACGTCGCGTTTGTGAGGATTTGTTCGACTACGTCCATTTGTCTTCTTCATGGACTCATTCTTCTTCCTTATGGGATCTCAGGCAAGATGACCATACCCTCGAAATCACTTCTATCTTTGCTTGCTAGTTGCTCACTCTTTTTCTATGCCTATGCCGCGATGCCTACCACTTGCTTACCATGCCTCCCATATTGTTGAGCCAAGCCTCTAACCCACCTTGTCCTAGCAAACCGTTGTTTGGCTATGTTACTGCTTTGCTCAGCCCCTCTTATAGCATTGTTAGTTGCAGGTGAAGATTGAAGTTTGTTCCTTGTTGGAACATGGATATTTTGTTGGGATATCACAATATCTCTTATTTAATTAATGCATCTATATACTTGGTAAAGGGTGGAAGGCTCGGCCTTATGTCTGGTGTTTTGTTCCACTCTTGCCGCCCTAGTTTCCGTCATATCGGTGTTATGTTCCCGGATTTTGCGTTCCTTACATGGTTGGGTTATAATGGGAACCCATTGACAGTTCGCCTTGAATAAAACTCCTCCAGCAAGGCCCAACCTTGGTTTTACCATTTTCACTAACAACCTACCACCTTCCCTTGGGTTCTGCAGACTCAAGGGTCATCTTTATTTTAACCCCTCCGGGCCAGTGCTTCTCTAAGTGTTGGTCCGAACTGAGCTGCCTGCGGGGCCACCTCGGGGAAACTTGAGGGTTGGTTTTACTCGTAGCTAGTCTCATCTGAGTGTGCCCTGAGAACGAGATATGTGCAGCTCCTATCGGGATTTGTCGGCACATTCGGGCGGCTTTGCTGGACTTGTTTTACCATTGTCGAGGATGTCTTGTAACCGGGATGCCGAGTCTGATTGGGTTGTCTTGGGAGAAGGAATATCCTTCATTGACCGTGAGAGCTTGTGATGGGCTAAGTTGGGACACTCATGCAGGGATTGAACTTTCGAAAGCCATGCCCGCGGTTATGGGCAGATGGGAATTTGTTAATGTCCGGTTGTAGAAAACCTGAAGTTGATCTTAATTAAAATACATCTACCGCGTGTGTTACCGTGATGGTCTCTTCTCGTCGGGGTCCGGGAAGTGAACACGGTGTTGGAGTTAAGTTTGACGTAGGTTGTTGTAGGATCACTTCTTGATCATAGTTGTTCGACCGTGCTTTTGACTTCTCTTCTCGCTCTCATTTGCATATGTTAGCCACCAAATATGCTAGTCGCTTGCTGCAGCTCCACCTCATACCTTTTACCCTACCTATAAGCTTAAATAGTCTTGATTGCGAGGGTGTGAGATTGCTCAGTCCCCGTGACTCACAAATACTTCCAAAACCAGCTTGCAGGTGCCGATGATATCGTGCAGGTGACGCAACCGAGCTCAAGGAGGAGCGCGATGAAGTTCGTGTTCATTAAGTTGTTCCGTTTTCCACTTGATCGGTAGTGGAGCCCAGTTGGGATGGTCGGGGATCTGTGTAGCCTTTGGGGTAGTCTTCTTTTATTTTGGTTCCGTAGTCGAACCTTGAGTGTATTTGGATGAATGTAATGCTTTATTCATATATTGTGTGAAGTGGCGATTGTAAGCCAACTATGTATCTCTTTCCCTTATGTATTACATGGGTTGTGTGAAGATTACCTCACTTGCGACATTTCTTTCAATGTGGTTATGCCTCTAAGTCGTGCTTCGACACGTGGGAGATATAGCCGCATCGAGGGCGTTACAAAACACTTCTGAAAGACTATGTCTCAGTCATCCGTTTCTCAAACACCATGTAGTGCGAGAAATCCAACGGAGGAGATCGAGTCTTGTGGGGAAAAGTGCGCCAACCTCTGCAAAGTGTATGAAGTAATCATGATTAGCCGTGTCCCCGGTTATGGACGTCTTGAGTATTCAGTACTTGGATTATCATGTGAGTCTCATCATGTGACTTTAATTAATTTTGTTGGGTTTTAATGATGATACTTAATTGGGATTAAGAGGGTGTCTACACTCTCAATGTTTAACAACCACCATGTTAGTTAAATAAAAATTTATTCCTTTGTAGTAGGGAAAAATTGGCTTTTCACAAAAACATATAACCATAGAGCTTTTCCACCAGCCATATATGCATGTAGTGATAGCCATTATTCATCATTGCTCTACAGTGTGAATTTGCCAGTACATTCAATGTACTGACCCTTTGTGGCTGCAACATCTCATGTTGCAGGATTTCTTACGACGAGTAAGTGATACGTTAGGGTTACGATTTCTACACTCAACTTTGTCGTTGGTGTTGATGGGAATCCACAACCTTGTTACTTCCGCTATTTTGGATTGTGGTAATAGTATTTATGTTACTTTTACATGTGATTTACCTCTGTTATAAATCCTCGAGTACTATGTGTGTCAGCATACCGATCTAGGGATGACACTTAAGCACAGAGACTTGACCGTCTGAGGTCGGTTCGCTACAAGATGGTATCAGAGCACATGTTGACTGTAGGACGTGACCCTAGAAATTGGCAAGCCCATAGGAAAGATTTTCTCTACAACTTCATTTTTTAAAAGATATTTTACCTCTCTTCTCTTCTGAGCTTATTCAAATATTCCCTTTTAGTGAGACCAAATACCCTTTTCCCCTTTTTGACCACACGAAGATTCAACTGATGAGACCACTCCAAGAAGTACAAGATATCAGACAACAAGATCATTTTGGAATGAAGAGGATTTTATCGTGCATTATAATAATGGAAACTGCAACAGTTGAAGACTCCGAAGACTAGGAGAATTTGAAGGCCCTGTAGAATTTCTAGATTTGTATGACCTAGGAAGGCTACCCTATTGGAATTTTTCAGACTATGGAAGTCGTCAATACTCGAGATCAAAGTGTATCGGAGAAATACCGGAACATGGAGCATGAGAACTCAAAGTTTTATCAAGAAAACCCTAAGGCAGGAGATATCAACTATGGAAGATAGCTCATGGAAATCACACGGGAAGAAACACGGTTATCCGTAAATGTCATCGCCACTGATACTATGGTCACCGAGCTGAGCTAAGCATGCATTTCTTCGGAAGGATTGGATGGTAGAAGGCTGATGGAGCACATATCAGCAAAGGATGAAGTTTTAACCTAGGCTGGTGTATCACCAGGATCTGGAGTAATACATCAAGAAGTTTAAGATGGGCTTGTAGGAAGTCATATTTGACAAGGAGGCATTTCGTGAAGAACTCGGGACCCAAAAGATGAAAGTAGCCAAGCTGGAGGAGCAAAACCTCGAGATACCAGAGATTCGATATGAACTGAAGGACAGTAGGATCATGGTCCATGTCGAGGTTGATGAAACCCAGAAGTTTGGAACACAGCTTGAAAATATTAAAGGATGTCATGAGAGACTTTGCGTCAACAGAGATGATCTGGCAAAAGAACTTGAGAAGGACAAACACGATCGGGAGAAGCTATCGGAGACATGAATAAGGCTTGAAGAGTTTGGAGACTTTGAAGATTTATTGACCTTTAGAAGACCAAAACTCTGTTATATACCTACGTTAGATGCGACGATTGTGAGCTGTCATTTGTTTGATGTTTTCCGACAGCCACAATAAAATCTGTCTTTTTAAAACTGCTAGTAGTATTGTGTGTATCCCTTTCTATCTCTCTCTTACCCCAAACCCATGGACCCAATAGAGGATGAATGAAGATGAGCTTGTATTTTCTAGACCGATGAGTCAACTGGAGACGGACCGATGGATTCAGAACATGGAGAATCACATGAAGAATGACCCTATAGTTCAAAATGATATGACCCCGCATGCTCTTCAGTGCTTTGAAAAAAGTGCTACTACTTGGTGGAGGATGTACCAAACCATCAATGGATTGCAAGGAGTAACCACTTAGAAAGAATTTAAGTTGACTTTGCCAAAGTCTCGGTTCGTGTCCCAGAAATTGGAGCCTTCTAGAAAGTATATGAAGAAACCTTGTGCGTTCAAGCTTTGTGGAGAAATAGGACACAACCATAAGGAACACAAGGATGAATGCCCTAATTGTGAAGAAAGTCACCCAGATGAAGAATGCCCAACTAGGCAGATTACTTGTTTCTTATGTGAAGGGACTACCCATTACCCTGCACAATGTCACATTTACCCCATGGTACGAAGAACCGTGCAACAGAAGAAAGAAGTAAAGAAAGGAGCCCTTACGGGAATTTTAGAAGAACCCGTGATGAAGGAAGAGGCGGAGGACACACCTAAAGAAGACCTGAGTAAACCCTGCACTAAGTCTTGCTATTCATGTGGAGAAGAAGGACACATCTCCCAAAATTGTCTGAATGGGGATCTAGTAGAATTCCCAACAGAGGAAGTAGAATATGACCCACAGGAAATAGAAGCCCTGATTGGAACGGAAAAGTCCAGAAAGAGAAGTAGATTGGATTCCAAGAAGGATCTAAGTCATATCACCTGTTATAGGTGCAAGGAGTCAGGGCACTACCTCAACAATTGCCCAAAAAGGAAGCCAAGTACCCAAGGAGGCTATATAATCACAAGGAAACCTCGGGAGTTGTTAGAAGTAATATGTTTTCATTGTAATGAAGCAGGGCATTTTGCCAGGGATTGTCCCAAGGAGAAGGAGACTTGTAATAATTAGTTGTGTCTGTGAGAAGTATAGTAGTAGTAGTGAGAACATTTTCTTTATATAGAGGTGTTGAGTTGAGACATGTAATGGAAAAGCGAGAGATTGTAATCATTTGAGAATGAATAAAGTTAGCATCGTTGGTACTGATATGGATTTTATGAGTTGTTACTCTATGAACAAGAATTTTGGCCATTTTGAGGATATGAGAAATATGGTCTATGGAAGATTTGTGCATTTTAAGGGTGGCAGTACCCTATAAGAACTGTTGACCCCTGGAAAAGATAAGGATACTCCACTGAGTGGATTTCGGACAAAATGAATACGAGTTTTGTCTCGATATGTGTGATACCCCCAAGAGTAGGTGGGATGAAGTTGGAGACCGTCAGTTGTTTGGACCAAATGTGATCAAGGAGTCAGAAGAGAATGTTAAGTTGATTCGAGATAGACTGAAGGTAGCTCAGTCCAGGTAGAAGAGTTATGCAGACTCAAAAACGCAAGGAGGTAGTCTATGAGATTGGAGATAGAGCATGTCTTCGTGTGTCCCCTCTGCGAGGAGTTAAACGATTTGGAGTTAAGGGAAAGTTAGCCGCGAGATTTGTAGGACCATACCGAGTTTTGGAGTGTATGTGAGAAGTGGCCAACAAGTTGGAGTCACCCGAAGGACTGTCAGGAGTTCATGATGTGTTTCAGGTTTCCCAGTTGAAGAAGTGCCATGCAGAGATGGCCAATATTCCCCTGTAAGGACGCTTGACCCTGGAAAGGATAATGATGATACTTAATTGGGATTGAGAGGGTGTCTACACTCTCAATGTTTAACAACCACCATGTTAGTTAAATAAAAATTTATTCCTTTGCAGTAGGGAAAATTGGCTTTTCGCAAAAACCATATAACCATAGAGCTTTTCCACCAGCCATATATGCATGTAGTGATAGCCATTATTCATCATTGCTCTACAGTGTGAATTTGCCAGTACATTCAATGTATTGACCCTTTGTGGCTGCAACGTCTCATGTTGCAGGATTTCTTACGATGAGTAAGTGATACGTTAGGGTTATGATTTCTACACTCAACTTTGCCGTTGGTGTTGATGGGAATCCACAACTTTGTTACTTTCGCTATTTTGGATTGAGGTAATAGTATTTACGTTACTTTTACATGTGATTTACCTCTGTTATAAATTCTCGAGTACTGTGTGTGTCAGCATACCGATCCAGGGATGACACTTAAGCACGGAGACTTGACCGTCTGAGGTCGGGTCGCTACAGATGTGCCACAACAGTTTCAGATTCATAGCCATGAAAAGGATCAGATTCAACCAAAGTGATTATATCAGGATCAACAGAGAAGTCATAATCCTTATCAGTAACACAGATAGGTGAAGTAGCAAAAGCAGGGTCAGGTTTCATTCTAGCATTTACAGATTGTTTATTCCATTTAGCTAATAACCTCTTGAGTTCGTATCTATCTTCGCAAGGTAAAATAGCTAAAGAAGCTTCTTGATCAAAAACATAACCCTCAGGAATAACAAGTGATTCTTCATCATCACTTTCATCAGTATTATCAGATTCAATATTTTCAATCTCTCTAGCGCTAGCAAGTTGTTCATCAAGAAATTCACCAAGTGGCACAGTAGTATCAAGCATAGAAGTAGTTTCATCATAAGTATCATGTATAGCAGAAGTGGCATCATCAATAACATGCGACATATCAGAACGAATAGTTGTAGTAGGTTTAGGTGTCGCAAGCTTACTCAAAACAGAAGGTGAATCAAGTGCGGAGCTAGATGGCAGTTCCTTACCTCCCATCGTAGTTGAGGGATAAATCTTGGTTCTTGGATCTTTCAAGTTCTTCATAATGATATGTAGATATAAATCCCAAGTGACTCAAATAATAGAGCTATGCTCCCCGGCAACAGCGCCAGAAAATAGTCTTGATGACCCACAAGTATAGGGGATTGCAACAATTTTCGAGGGTAAAGTATTCAACCCAAATTTATTGATTCGACACAAGGGGAGCCAAAGAATACTCTCAAGTATTAGCAGCTGAGTTGTCAATTCAACCACACCTGGAAACTTAATATCTGCAGCAAAGTATTTAGTACCAAGTAATATGATAGTAGTGGTAACGGTAGCAAAAGGTAACAATAGTAAAAGTAATGTTTTTGGAATTTTGTAGTGATGATAGCAATAGCAACGCAAAAGTAAATAAGCGAAGAACAATATATGGAAAGCTCGTAGGCAATGGATCGGTGATGGAGAATTATGCTGGATGCGGTTCATCATGTAACAGTCATAACCTAGGGTGACACAGAACTAGCTCCAGTTCATCAATGTAATGTAGGCATGTATTCCGAATATAGTCATACGTGCTTATGGAAAAGAACTTGCATGACATCTTTTGTCCTACCCTCCCGTGGCAGCAGGGTCCTTACGGAAACTAAGTGATATTAAGGCCTCCTTTTAATAGAGTACCGGAACAAAGCATTAACACATAGTGAATACATGAACTCCTCAAACTACGGTCATCACCGGTAAGTATCCCGATTATTGTCACTTCGGTGTTAACGGATCATAACACATAATAGGTGACTATAGACTTGCAAGATAGGATCAAGAATACTCATATATTGATGAAAACATAATAGGTTCAGATCTGAAATCATGGCACTCGGGCCCTAGTGACAAGCATTAAGCATAGAAAAGTCATAGCAACATCAATCTCAGAACATAGTGGATACTAGGGATCAAACCCTAACAAAACTAACTCGATTACATGATAGATGCCATCCAACCCATCACCATCCAGCAAGCCTATGATGGAATTACTCACGCACGGCGGTGAGCATCATGAATTTGGTGATGGAGGATGGTTGATGATGACGATGGCGACGGATTCCCCTCTCCGGAGCCCCGAACGAACTCCAGATCAGCCCTCCTGAGATGTTTTAGGGCTTGGCGGCGGCTTCGTATCGTAAAACGCGATGAATTCTTCTCTCTGATTTTTTTCTCCCCGAAACACAATATATAGAGTTGGAGTTGGAGTCGGAGAGGCACCAGGTGGCCCACGAGGTAGGGGGCGGGCCCTAGGGGGGCAGGCGCGCCCCACCCTCGTGGACAGGTGCTGGGCCCCCTGGCCTTCATCTTTTGCAGGTATTTTTTATATTTTCCAAAATGTTGCTCCATGAAGTTTCTGGTCATTCCGAGAATGTTTGTTTCTGCACATAAATAACACCATGGTAATTCTGCTGAAAACAGCGTCAGTCTGCGTTATTTCCATTCAAATCATGCAAGTTAGAGTCCAAAACAAGGGCAAAAGTGTTTGGAAAAGTAGATACGAAGGAGACGTATCAGCTATGCGGGTTGCATAGATTCCACCAAAGAAATCTCCATTAAATCTATTAAGATGCAACCTTCGTGCAAGAATGGCTCCCAAATTATAAGATTTATCTCGTAACACAGCACTCCTAAGAATACTGAGGTCAGGGACACACATGTGACATGCCTCATCTTTACCATTAATGCATCTACCTATGAAGAGAGCAAAATAATGTATATCAGCAAAGTGAATGCTCCCTATGGTAGCTTGTGTTATATCTCTAGATTCCCCCATAGTTATACTAGCAAGAAAATCTCTAAATTCAGATTTGCGAGGTTACCTAACACTACCCCATTGTGGAACTTTGCAAGCAGTGGTAAAATCCTCTAAGTCCATCGTATAAGATTTTTCATAAAGATCAAACAGGACAGTTGGAGAATTGCGTGAAGATGAAAAATTCAAACCTCCTCACAAAGGAACTAGTAAGATAGTGGTACTGGCGGCACTTTTCCTCCTCGAAGCTCACAAGATCAGCGTTACGCAAATATGCGTTAATTTCTTCCTTGATTTCCGCTCGATCCATAAAGTCCTCTAAAGGCTATTCATAGGGCCGCACTGGAGCGTCCCTTGGTGGCTCATCATCAGCATCATGCATTGCAAGCCTGGATTCTTGTTTCCTTGAAGAGCCACCTTGGTACATTTTCCTAAACATATTTCTTCCTCTGAAAAATTTCTGAAATTTTTAGTAACTTCAAATAAAAGTAAACCAAACTCAACAAAATTGATTGCAACTACTCCTACAAGTGCCTAGAGCCTATATCATGCATCAAAACTACTTGGGACCATATAAATTTGACATGCAAGCTCAAGAACAGGGTGACCTATGCAGCAAAAATTTGCAATGAATAAAGCACTAGAACGAAAACTAATTGGACCAATGGAGGAGTCACATACCAAGGAACAATCCCCTTAAGCAGTTTTGTGAGCGGTGCTTTGAGCAAGGAGATCGAAAATCGCATCAAAATGAGCTAGAACTCGTGCTTGAGCTGGATAATGGTGTTTGTGGGAGGAAGAAGGAGTGTGTGGGTGCAGGAATAAGTGGAGGAGGGCCACCATGGGCCCATGAGGTAGGGGGCGCGCCCTCCACCCTTGTGGCCAAGTGGATGCCCCCCGTGCTGTGTTCTCAGTGCCAAATATTCTCAAATATTCCAGAAAAAATCATATTTAAATTTCAGGGCATTTGGAGAACTTTTATTTTCGGGGTATTTTTATATTGCACGTATAATTCAGATAACAGACAGAAAATACTATTTTTATTTTATTTAATATAAATAACAGAAAGTAAAAGGAGGGTACAAAGAGTAGTGTTTTCGAAGTTCATCCATCTCATGATCATCAAAAGGAATCCACTAACAAGGTTGATCAGGTCTTGTTAACAAACTCATTCCGAATATCATGGAACCGGAGAATCTTCGAATAACACTAGGTTACCTCAACGGGGATATGCACATCCCCAGTAATAAGAATATCATATTTCTTCTTGACAGTAGGAAGAGGAAATTCAAAACCTCCAAAAATAATCGATGGAATTTTTCCAATAGAATTGATACTATGGACTTGAGGTTGTTTCCTCGGGAAGTGTACCGTATGCTCATTACCATTAACATGAAAAGTGACATTGCATTTGGTGCAATCAATAACAGCCCCTGCAGTATTCAAAAAGGGTCTTCCAAGAATAATAGACATACTATCATCCTCGGGAATATCAAGAATAACAAAGTCCGTTAAAATAGTAACGTTTGCAACCACAACAGACACATCCTCACAAATACCGATACGTATAGCAGTTGATTTATCAGCCATTTGCAAAGATATTTAGTAGGTGTCAACTTATTCAAGTCAAGTCTACGATATAAAGAGAGAGGCATAACACATAAAGCAGTTTTAACGTAGTTTCTTTTAATGGAGCATGGTATAGTGGGTACTCTTGGATCTCCAAGTTTCTTTGGTATTCCACCCTTAAAAGTATAATTAGCAAGCATGGTGGAAATTTCAGCTTCCGGTATCTTTCTTTTATTAGTAACAATTTCTTTCATGTACTTAGGATAAGGATTCATTTTAAGCATATCAGTTAATCGCATACGCGAAAAGATAGGTCTAATCATTTTAGCAAAGCGCTCAAAATCCTCATCATCCTTTTTCTTGGATGGTTTGGGAGGAAAAGGCATGGGTTTCTGAACCCATGGTTCTCTTTCTTTACCATGTTTCTGTAACATACCAAATTTTCAATTTGGAATGTTATACATAGATCATCCATGCATATCATGATTTATTGCATTTCCGTTCCGCAAGCCTCGAAATCCTAAGCAACTCAAGGACCCACGGAGAGAGTTGGGGATTTTCCGGTTTTCATATTTGACTTTTATCAAATAATGAAACGAGGATTTTGATTTTAATAATTTTTTTCTCTTCGAGTAATATTTCATATTAAATCAAATGAGTGGAGATAATATGACTTCTCCAAAATAATTGGAATATCGGAGGAAAAATATTAAAATCATTTATTGGATTTTATTTTGTTTTATCCGGATTTTATTTGCATTAGAAAAAAATTGCACGTTTTCAAAATTGCATTTTAGGGCCAAGAAAATGTTCAACCCGTCCTAAATATTTTATTTAGACGGTGAAAATTTATTTTGGCATTTTTAGATTTTTTTAGGATTTTATTTCGGTCGGTGAAATTATTTAAAAAAAAAGTTTCCGCGCCGGCTGGGCTTAAGGCCCAGCCGCGCCAGGCCGCACCGCCGCCTCCCCGCCGCCGCGCCTTGCCTCCTCCTCCAAGCCACCCCGCCCCGCCCTTTATATACGCCACCACCCCGCCCCAACACCACACCACCACCACCGCCGCCCGCGCCGCCAAGCCCGCCGCCCGTGCCGCCAAGCCCCGCTGTCCGTGCCGCCTAGCCGCCGTCGCCGCCGCGCCGGACCTTCCCGCGGGAGGTAGCCGCCGCACCCCGCCGCCGTTTTTTTATAAAGACCGTTCGATTTCTTTTTAGAAACCCTAGATCCCTTTTTTTGGATTCGCCGGTTTTTTTCTTGATTCTTCTAGTTAGCGGACGTTCGTCCGAACGTTCGTTTTAACGAACGGTTCCTCGCCCGTTAGATACAGTTAACGAACGCTCGTTCGTTAGTCCGTTCGTCAGTTTTCTTTTATCGGATTTATTCCGCAATTTTCTGATCTCGATTTCTGATCCGATCTTAGTTTCTGTTTATCTTTTCACTCGTTTATCGGAATCAGGCGATTCAAGTGCCTGGAGTTTCGTCTCGAAACCCTCTTTCCGTTTAACCAACTCAAACAAGGTTTTGTTACTGTAAAATTTGACCTAGTTTCAGATTAGTAAACGAAGCTTCTTTCTTTCGCCATTTGAGTTTTGTTGCTCCGCTTGATTTGATTCTTTTTGCGTACCGGAGTTCTTAAGTTGAACTTCTGGTCAAACCCTCTTATTTGATTTTTCTTGTGCACCGTTGCTTGTTACTTATGTATGTTATTGTTTGCTTGCGATAGAATTCCCGAAGTGCGAAGCGTGTTACTACGAGTCCCTAGGATTCGCGGATCGTCAGCAAGGCAAGTAACACTTTGATCATATCCCATTATTACCCAGTTTTTATGCATTAGTTCCTATCCTCAAACATTGCATGATTAGGATATCATTAACTTGTGGGTTGGGAAGTAGTTGCTGAGGTAGAACCTATTACCCTATTATATTCAAACCCTTGGGAGTTACTTCTAGGTATTGCTTACATTGCTATGCTATGCTCGTAGACGTGGTTTGGGTTTGAGTGAAATTCATGACAGCTGTGAGATTGTTAATTAATGGTTCAACTTAAGGTGGCAACTTAATCAAACAACTGGGTGGATTGAGACACCTGGGGAACCCAGTGTTGTCTGTACTTTTTTTGGAAATCCTGGGGTATCCGTGTGATCTTCCTATGGACCGCCACCCAGGCTCAAAGGGAACTGAGATGATTCATGCTAGAAACTTCCGTGTGCAGCCACAAGCTATTATGGGCTCTAGCATAGTTGAGTAAGTCACGTGAAGCTCTTGAAGAGGTAGATCAGCAGGTAGTGGGTTTTGTAGGTTTGGTATGGTCTAGCCGAAGTAGAAAGTTAACGTTTTCGAAAGACTGTGTCTCGGTCATCCGTTTCTCAGACACACTGTAGTGCGAGAAATCCAACGGAGGCGATCGAGTCTTGTGGGGAAAAGTGTGCAAACCTCTTCAGAGTGTACAATCTAATCATGGTTAGCCGTGTCCCCGGTTATGGACAATTCTTGAGTATCTAGTACTTGGGTTATCACATGTATCTCACCATGTTTAAATAATATTGTTGGGTTGTTAATCACTTTAATTGGGATTGAGTTGGGGGTACCTTCTCAATGATGTTTCAACCATCATGATAGTTAAATAAAAATCTATTCCTTTGTTGTAGGGAAAAAATGGCTTTTCGCAAAAACTGTAACCATAGAGCTTTCCACCAGCCATATATGCATCTAGTGATAGCATTATTCTATTTCTGCTCTACTGTGTTACCTTGCCTGCATATTCCATGTGCTGGCCCATTTTCGGGCTGCAACGTATTATGTTGCAGACTTTTCAGACGAGGAGTAAGGTTCGTTAGGTCGTTGCCGTGCAGCTCAGCTATGCCGTTGGAGTTGATGGACTCACCTTATCTTCCAAGCCTTCCGCTGTTATCGCATTAGATGGCCTTAAGCCATATTATTGTAATAAGTTCTCTTTGGAGACTTTTCGATGTAATAAGTGTGTGATTGCTACTCTGTTATAAATCCTCGAGTATTGTGTGTGTCAGCATTACCGATCCAGGGATGACACTGAAGCACAGAGACTTGACCATCTGAGGTCGGGTTGCTACAAGATGGTATCAGAACACACGCTGAGTGTAGGACACGACCACTAAGATAAACCCTAGGTCACACTTCTCTTCTCATTTCTGACTCCTCTCCATTTTCTACTCTTTAGGATGACGGAGATGAAGAACAAGTTTGCACAACCGGATGAAGACACACCTTTTGGACGCCACTTGAAGGAAGTCACTAGGTACTTGAATATTGGAATACCAAGCTTCACCGGGACATACAACGCCACTTTACCAGAAGAAGAGCACTGGATGATTCAAGTACAAGTTCCAGGAAGGATGTTCTCACCAACCTCTAAACCCATAGAATTTTCCTTTGACGCACCAACCTGGAGTTTAGGAAAGAGTATGGCAGCTCACATCACCATGGGACGCATTGGAGAAGTTTACAACAGGGAGCTTAAGGACACTATTTACCAAATATGTGGGCGCCGAGACGAGTAATGGGAAGTAATCAACACTAAGAAGGATAGATCCATTGCAGCTTTCATCCAGGAGTTAAACCAGCACATTCGACGCCAGGAGAACCAGATGTGCGCGGACATGATGGACTTGAAGAAGGCGAAAACTAGGATCATTGAACTGGAGGAAGAACTCAAGTTTAACCGCGATGGATATGAGGAGGAAATCAAGACACTACTGGAGAAGAATGACGACTTAGTCAAGAAGATCGGAGTATTCATGGGAGGACCAAGACCAATAGAAGAAGAAGAACCCAAGGAAATACGCCCCGAGGACTACATTATCATCGACAACACCGACTCCGACCCTAGTGATGATGACTTTGAAGACGAAGCTGGAGCAGACATCATGGAGTCTTCCACTGATCAAAATTTCTAGATGACCACCAACTATTAGTAGTACCTTCCCCATGTATATAGTAGTAGTGAGCCTTTTGCAATAGTTCTAGACCATTTGTATGCCCTTGCTTGATTGATTGAGTGAAATGATTGTGTTTGTCTCATGTGCATATGGGTAGTGCTTTCTCATTCTAATCTCTTCCATCTTGTCGGTGTACGAAAAGAGGGGTACGCTTTTTTTACCCCTATAACTGTGCACGGGCAGTCTGAGCCACGGGCACCACCACACTGAGCAAGGCAAGGGAGGTGAGCCAAGGTAAGCCGAAGCTCAGGAGAAGCAGAACGACGCCAAGACCAAGACCACAAAGAGAAAAGGGGACGAAACGGACCCCCCGGCAAGATCCTTGCCGGGAGGCGGTTTTAGCAAACCCGGCAAGACCCTTGCCGTGGCAGCTCGCCCCACACCTACGGAGTGAGTCACCCTTGAGTCCACTGCCCCCATGGGGCAAGGATTCGGGGGACATCCCCGTGGTGGCATGCAGATCTTTGTGAAGACATTCAAGATCAGATACACCCTTCAGAAGATGATGATCCTTGGTGGGATCCCAGCCAAGGAGGACCACAAGGCCCCTGGCAAGAGCCTTGCGGGGGATGACAGCAGGCGCCACGGCAAGACCCTTGCCGGGGCCCCGGCAAGGCCCTTGCCAAGAACACTCGTAGGGCCACCATCAGGCCCACGCCAGTCGAACCTCCACCGCCGTTCGCATGCAGCTGCCAACCCAACCAGCTGGGCAGGAACCTACGTGGCGGCATGTAGATCTTCATGGAGACCCACCACTGCGCCACCTCAGCTGCCTGCCTGCCTACATGGCACCACAGGCGCCGCTGGCTAGGGCGCGTGTCGATGCGAGAGGGAGCAGCGATGTACGAGACATGGCTCTCCCCCATCCCTTATAAAGCAAGGACACCTGGGCAAGACGCATTTAATGCGCCTTGTCATGTAATGCGAGGGATAACCTCACATCACTGTTCCCTTTCCACCTCCTGTGTGCCACTGTGACAACCCCTTACCTATAAAAGGAGGCCCAAGGCGACAAGGAGGAGGATTCGGCTTTTTGGAGCTCCTCACGCTCCATAGCTAGCTCAAGAACACAGATATACAATCCACCAAAGCAGGAGTAGGGTTTTACGCATCCCCGCGGCCCGAACCTGGATAAATGAACCGTGTGCTATCTGTTTGATCCGCTCTTCTCACGACCCCGCGCCCCGCAACCGTAGTAGGGATTCTTGTGATCCCATAGGTGTCGTTCGCACCGACATCTTTGGCGCGCCAGGTAGGGGGCGCAGTTGTGAGAATCGGCTTTAGCAGTTAGTTCGACGCTTCTTCATCGTCATGGTGCCCAAGAAGAAGACGACAGTGGCGGTTGGCCCGTCGGAAGCCGGACATCCCGTCCCGACGCGGGCGAGCAGCGGACCGGTCGCAAAAAGGACCCAGGGCGCTGTTCGCGAACACCAACACCGTCCCAGCAGCCGGAGTTTGGGAGGCAGCGATGTTCATACGCCTGGTAATGGGCCGCATGCCGCCAAATCCAAAGACGGAGCCAGGCCCTCCGCGGGTGGCGCGGGGCCTTCCAAGATCGCTACCGCCCTGCCCGAAGGCGATGCGAGGGCCTCCAAGACTCCCACGCTGGCGCCGACGGCGCGCTCCTCTCAAGCGGCGCACGACGAATGGCGCAATCACGCCGAAGACCCCGGGCGTCGCCGCGGGGAGAGCCCCGAGCGCCACTCCCGGGAGGTAGAAGACCTGCCCGCTCGCCAAGGCGCTCGTGAAGATGGCATGCGACCACGGGGGCGTGATAGAGCTCCTTCTGACATGGTCAGAAGTCGAAGCGCGTCGCGATCCGTGCAGGTTTCGCTGCCACCAACGCCAGCAGAAGCCCTGGCGCGCGCACAGTTGCTCCTTGATTTTCCTCCCACTACGGGGAAACTCGACGAATGGAGAGCCACTATACGAAGCCTTGTTGCGGTAGCTAACAAAGACGAACCGAGTCCGGTGGAGCCCCCGGGTCGACGCACCGACGGAGTCCCACGCACCAGTGGCAGGAAAGCCGGCGGCGCCGCGACCATGGTGCACTCGCCTCCTCCTCGCCCGGTACCGCGGACGCCAGCCCATCGCGACATTGCGGGCGATGAAATCTCCATAGCGTCGTCCGACCCACGAACCCACTGTGACCAGCGCCAAGTCCTTCGGGAACGAGAACATGAAGATGCTCGAACCACTATCGAGCGCAGGCGCGTAGCGCGCCACCAGTCAGATAGGCGAGCAAGGCCTGCTGCGAACCACCCGGCACCGGAGAGCCCTGGAGGCCTACCTTACGAGGTAGGCTGTCCGGCTTTTACCTGTGAGCTGCGACAGTTCCAGTGGCCCACTCACCGCACCTTCAAACCTGACGTGGGTGAAAAGTATAGCGGCAAGACCCACCCGTTCGAGTTCCTCAGCATCTACACCATTGCGATGCAAGCTGCCGGAGCCCGCGACGATAAGGTGCTTGTGAATTACTTTTTGTTGGCTCTTAAACCCAACGCCATGTCATGGTTGATGCACTTGCCGGTAGACTCTATTTCCTCCTGGTCGGATTTGTGCCATGAGTTTATGGGCGCCTTTACTGGAGGCCACCAAGCCCATGGCCAAGCGAGCGACCTGCACGTCATTCCCCAGAAGGGAGGCGAGAGTCTTCGCAAGTATATACAGAGGTTCAGCCGGATACAGTACAATATCCCTGATGTTCACCCTGCCGCCATCATCAGCGTGTTCCATCAGAACGTGCGTAACCGCAAGATGCGCGAAGAGCTGGCAATGAACAAGGTGAAAGATGTAGCTATGTTCTTGCTAACAGATGTGCCCGGGCTGAAGAGGGAAGGAAGTACCCCGGCGAAGACGCCGGCGTGGAAACCGACTCCTCAGATGAAGATACTACAGCCCCGGCGAAGAAGGGCCGGCGCCGCAACAGGAAGCGCAAAGGTAAAGCCGTGCTTGCCGTCGAGGGATCTGGTGACACCGGCTCCACCAAGAAAACCAAGGCAGATGACCCCGGCAAGGAAATTGCCGGATGCGTCGCCTGCCGGGCCTTGGCGGTTGCCGAGAAGCCAGGAAACTCTGACAAGCGATACTGCAAGATCCATCGCACCAAAGGCCATGCTCTCCAAGACTGCCGACAGGTTGAGCTCCTCGCTGAGAAGCAGAGGGCTGAATATGAGAGGCGGGACAAGGAGAAGGGCCAAGACGGTGCTGAGGGGTCCGGCAAGAAGCATGATGGCCAGGCGGGCCGTCGCGGCAAGGATGGACAACAGGAGAGGCCCGCCCAGGGCCGAGACAAAAAGCCAGAAGACGACGGTCATGAAGAGGACGACGAATCCGGCGACCAAGAGTTTCAGAAAGCTATAGAGGCCATGTGCGTCGACGGCGGCGCCTCGCTGCATACTTCTCACCGCCAGCTTAAACAGTGGGCGCGAGAGATTACAGCGGCAGAGCCGTCATTTGATGCCCAAAGGCCGCTGAAGTGGTCCAGCACACCTATCATTTTTGACACTGAGGATCGCCCTGATCGCACTACTGCGGTCGGGTGCTTGCCATTGTTGGTTTCACCAACAATACGCAACCTCAAGGTGACAAAGATGCTAGTCGATGGCGGGGCCGGTCTGAACTTGATCTCGCCTGCCGTGATCGAGAAACTGCAGATTCCTGATGGAGACCTCGAGGAGACGGGCACGTTTCAGGGGGTCAACCTAGGAAGAAGCCAACCTAAGGGAAAGGTCACGCTGCCCGTGACTTTTGGAAGCGATCTGAACTACAGGACGGAGAGGATCGTGTTCGATGTTGCCAAGATCCCCTTGCCCTACAATGGAATCCTTGGCCGCCCAGCGCCGGCCAAGTTCATGGCGGCGTCACACTACGCCTACAACATCCTGAAGATGCCAGGACCTGTGATGATCATCACCATCCCCTCCGATAAGAAAGATGCGCTGATTTGCGCTGACCAACTATACCAGCAAGCAGTTGCAGTAGCTGCCGCCACTAGGGCACTTGCTCCTGCCGCTGGGACCCCGGGAGGGAAGAAGAAGAAGAAGACCGGTGAGACCTCGGACACCCACTCCGGCAAGCGCACCTCTTCGGAGTGTAGCGCTCCCGTCGAGGACGTGCTAGAGAGCTCCACCGGAGGAAACAAGAAGCCCAGGGCCATACCACCGAGAACCAAGAAGGTTTCTGTCAATGAGGACGGCACGGGAGGGGCTTTCACCATAAGCTCCACCCTTGATGACAAATAGGAAGACGCGCTCATCACCTTCCTGCGGGCGAATGTTGATGTGTTTGCATGACAAGCTTCCGACATCCCCGGCGTTTCCAGGGAGGTGATTGAGCACCACCTTTCTGTCTGTCCTCATGCGCGGCCCGTCAAGCAGAAGGTCAGAAAGCAAGCTTTGGAACGACAAGAGTTCATCATAGAGGAGATCCGGAAACTAGAAGCAGCGGGTTTGGTAAGAGGAGTGCTCCATCCAACGTGGTTGGCCAATCCGGTCGTAGTGCGCAAGGCTAATGGGAGGTGGAGGATGTGTATTGATTACACAGATATTAATAAGGCTTGTCCTAAGGACCCCTTCCCGTTGCCGCGCATCGACCAGAATGTTGACTCCACAGCTGGGTGTGATCTGTTGTCATTCCTCGATGCCTACTCCGGCTACCACCAGATCTTCATGACAAGAGAAGACGAAGAGAAAACAGCATTCATCACCCCATGTGGTACGTATTGTTTCATGCGGATGCCTTTCGGGTTGAAGAGTGCTGGTTCGACGTTTGCAAGGGCGGTCCAGATTGGTTTTGAACCCCAGCTCCATAGAAATATGGAAGCTTATATGGACGACATAGTGGTCAAAACCAAGGACAGGGCAACCCTCATACCGGATTTGCAAGAAACATTTGCAAACCTGCGCAAGATCAACCTCAAGCTGAACCCTGAGAAGTGCGTCTTTGGTGTCCCGTCCGGCAAGCTTCTCGGGTTCTTTGTGTCACAGCGTGGGATAGAGGCCAATACGGACAAGATCAAAGCTATAGAGCAGATTGAAGCACCCAAGCGAATCAAGGACGTGCATCGGCTTGCTGGTTGCGTCGCCGCCATGGGCAGATTCATTTCCAAGTCTACCAAGCGCGCCCTTCCCTTTTTCAAGATCCTGAAAAAGGCAGGCCCAATGGAGTGGACGCCAGAAGCCGAAGCAGCATTGCAAGATTTGAAGAAGTACCTCTCCTCCACGCCAATACTAGTTGCGCCTAGGCCACAGGAGCCGTTGCTGCTATACCTGGCGGCAACGAACTAGGTGGTCAGCGCCGCACTAGTGGCGCAGAGAGAGGTTGAGGACGAGGTAATGGCAGCGACAGAGCCCGACACCACCAATGCAGAGACGACACAGCCAGTTGAAGTGCCGCCGAAGAAGAAAATGATGCAGCACCCGGTCTACTTTGTTAGTTCCCTCCTGCAGGGAGCTAGATCAAGGTACTCCGACGTGTAGAAACTGCTCTTCGGCCTTCTTATGGCCTCGAGGAAGCTGCGTCACTACTTCCAGGCACACGAGATCACTGTCGTCACTCACCTCCCTCTGCAACAGATATTGCACAATCCAGATGCAACAGGAAGAATTGTGGAATGGGCACTGGAGTTGTCCAGCTTTGGCCTCAAGTTTGAAAGTACTTCGACGATTCAGAGCCGAGTCCTGGAGGAGTTCATTGCAGAATGGACTGCAACGCCTAACGAAGAAGCCCAAGAGACTGCTCTCCTCGGCAAGGAGGCAAGTTGCAGTTGGATCATATACTTTGATGGAGCTTTCTCCTTACACGGCGCCGGGGCTGGCGTACTACTTGTCGCGCCCACCAGAGAGCACCTCAAGTACGTGATCCAGATGCACTTCCCCAGGGAGGTGTCAACAAACAATACGGCAGACTACAAAGGGCTGCTTGCTGGTCTTAGGATCGCGGCGGACCTTAGAATCAAGAAGCTCATCGTCAGGGGCAACTCGCAGCTCGTCGTCAAGCAAGTCAACAAGGACTACCAGAGCCCGTAGATGAAGGCCTACGTCGATGAAGTGAGAAAGCTGGAAGAGCGTTTTGATGGTATACAGGCTGAATACGTTCCCCGAGCGGAGAACGATATCGCCGATTACCTATCAAAACGCGCTGCCCTCAAGCTACCTGTGGAACCAGGTACCTTTGTGCTCCAGCTAACTCAGCCATCCGTTGATCCATCAATAGAGCAGAACAAGAGGAGGAAATCAGGACCCAGCAAGTACTTTCCCGTTGAGCTCCCCGGAGTCGCCGGCAAGGATGTTGCCGGGGACACTGAGCCCGCCACGGGACGGCTAGCTCCGGCGGAGCGTCAAGCTCTTGCCGTCGAGACAGCCACTCCTATAGCGGAGGAAATGCCTTTAGTCCTCGCCGTCGAGCCCCAGGCTCCAGCGTGGGCACAGCATACCATCCGATTCCTCCAAATAGGGGAACTTCCTGAAGAGCAGGAAGAAGCGGAAAAAGTAGCCCGTCGCTCTACCATGTACCAGTTCGTCGATGACGTCCTGTACAGAAAGAGGCCGAACGGCATGAAATCGAAGTGTATCCCTCGGGAGGAAGGACTGGAGCTGTTGGCGGAGATAACGGAGGCATATGTGGATCCCACATCGGGTCAAGGGCCCTTGCCGGCAAGGCATTTCGGCAAGGTTTCTTCTGGCCCCCCGCCCTCCAGGATGCGATGACACTAGTCACCAGGTGTGAAGCATGTCAGTTCCATTCAAAGAAGCTTCATCAGCCAGCTCAAGCCCTTCAAACCATTCCTCTCTCCTGGCCCTTCTCGGTCTGGGGGCTCGACATACTGGGCCCTTTCCCCGCGCTGTGGGGGGCTTTGAGTACTTGTACGTTGCAATCGACAAGTTCACAAATTGGCCGGAAGTGGAGGCAGTGAGGAAGGTCACAGCTCAGTCAGCCATCAAGTTCTTCAAGGGACTAGTGTGCCGTTTTGGTGTACCCAACAGGGTCATCACCGACAACGGCACATAGTTCACAAGCTGCACCTTCCTGCAATATATCCAAGACCTCGCAACAAAGTCTGTTTCGCTTCCGTTACTCACCCACGAAGCAATGGTCAAGCTGAGAGGGCAAACACTGAAGTACTGCGAGGCTTAAGGACCAAGACCTTTGACAGGCTGCACAAGAGTGGAAGGCGCTGGATTGATGAGTTGCCGACGGTTCTTTGGTCGATCAGGACGACGCCAAATCGAGCCACCGGCCAGACACCCTTTGCCCTGGTATACGGGCCAAAAGCAGTTCTCCCCACTGAACTCATATACGGGTCACCTCGATTGCTCGCTTATGATGAGCTTGAGCAAGAGCAACTGCGGCAAGATGACGCAATGCTCCTTGAGGAAGATCGTCTTCGGGCGGCTGTAAGAGCAGCACGCTACCAGCAAGCCTTGCGCCGCTACCATAGCCGCAAGATTCATGCCCGAAGCCTTGAGGAAGGTGACCTTGTCCTTCGGCGCGTTCAATCGGCCAAGAATTCCAACAAGTTGACACCAAAGTGGGAAGGCCCTTATCAGGTAATACGAGTCACCAGGCCCGGCGCAGTTCGCCTGGAGACCGAAGATGCCGTTCCAGTGAGTAACTCCTGGAACATTGAGCATCTTCGCAAGTTTTACCCGTGAGGCGCTGTGACACCCCAAATTTTTGACCTTGTTTTATTAATTAAAATTTTTGCCAGGAAATTAAAACTTTTATTTTCTGGGCTCCCTTTTTATTTTTGAACCTTTTCCTCCCTTGATTTATGGAGTTTTTCCCCAAAGTGAAAAATTTTCAAATATGTTTTTGGACTTGTTTAACCTCTCAAGAAAAACTTTTCTTTTATTAGTAGAACTAATTACATAATTAATTTGCTTGATCTTTATTTTCTTGAAAAATGGTTTTTCCAAGGTTACATGGCCATATTTGAACTACAACCATTTGATAAATTCACTTAAAGTTCCAACCAAAATTTGGAGATGTCATGTGATGTTTTTAAATCACTTTTATGCAAAAATATCTTTTATTCTTGTAATATTTTGAGCTCTACATCAATTTTTCTTCTCTGGTCCAGAGTGCAATTTTGCACTACAACCCATTTAGATATTTCTTTCTAGCCTCCACCAAAATTATGGGATGTTGATAGTAACATATGATTCAACATTATGCAAAAACCTAGTGCTGTTCTTTGAAAATTTTGAGTGAATCAACCTCTTTTCCATTCTGGTCCAGCCTTGTGATTTCTACTGCAACCCTATTTATTTTTGCTCCAGTAACCTTGTGCCTTCTCCTACTTGTAGACAGCCCTACCAAACCCCTAAGTCCAGGAGCATGCACCCATTTGAATATTTTTGGTTCATGAAATACTGCCATTTAACTCCTGTCCAGAACTGGAGTTTTGCAAAACTTGCACTAACAAGTTTGTGCTTTTCACAAACTAACCTCACCACTTTCTTATGCATCCAATGAGACCACCATCTAGAGATTTTGGCCCCTCCAAGAAATGCCTAGGTGCCTGTGGCATTTTGTCAAACACCTTAAGTGCATGAACAGCTTTGACATGAATTTCGTCATTGCACTGTGAACTTGCACCTCTGATCAAACTAACATGTCCACTAGACTCCCAGTTACTCCTAACCTAGGTCTGCTAAGTGCCAGCCTCACCCAAGCCCTGTGGCATGCATTGGCATTTCGTCGAGCACGTTCCGTGCGTGCTCTGGGCGCGAGTACAGCACGCGTTTTGCACGTGCCGCGCCCGAGCCAACGCGTCGCGCCCCTGGTTTTACCCACTGCAGAGCCGCGCCACGCACTCCCCTTCTCACCGCATCATGCCAAGCCGCCCCTCGCCACGTCCCCGGCAAGCCAGGAGCTAGCCACCATGGCCTCCCGACAGCCCCTGCTCATGTCGGCGCCGCCTGAGCCTCTCCCGCTCGCCACTTGCCCCCTGGAACAGCGCGAGCTCATCCACAAGCGTGTCCACTAGCGCTCGTCGCCACCACGACGCCCTAGCTACAGAATGGCGGTCGCCGGCGACCTTATCCGCGACCACCGTCGGAACCGACCCCGATCGCCTATTTAAGGAGCCCCGAGCTCGTCTCCGCATGCAGGCAGTCCCAAGCCATCTCCCTAGGACCCCCATTGGCAGCCAATCGACCCGGGGAGGTCTCCTTCCCCATCTCCGGCAACCATGGCCGCCGCCACTGCCTCGTTCATTCCGGCACCACCAGGGCCTCCCCCTTTCCGTTCTCTTCACCAAGAACTCCCTCTTCCTCCCGTGAACCATTCCCCCTGCTCGATTTTGATCGGGACTCACTGCAGGAGAAAAATCACTTTGCCCGATGGCCACCATCCGCCGCGAAGCTCGCCGCCGGCAGCTTCGTCCACCCCCGAGATCGTAACGACTACCGGAGTGACCGTCTTGATCCCCTGAGCCCGCGGGTGACCTCCGTTTCCCGAACGATGCCGTCGTTCACCGGCGAGCATCGCCGGAGTCCCGCCTCCTCTCGGGGCAGAGGAAGAGGAGGGAGGTCGACTAGTCAAACCTGACCAGTGGGTCCCTCGGGCCCACTGTCAGTGACTCACGCGCCGCCCACGCTGGATAAGTGGAGGCGTAAAGGCTCAAGTACGTCTCCTCTATGCGAAAGCGTAATTCCATTCAAACCGTTTTCTTTTCTGGATTTTCTTTTAAAAACAGATTTTGACCAGAGCTTTGACTGTCTATAACTTTTTAAATATAACTCCAAATGAATTGATTCTTTTTCCTACATCTCTCAAATTCTGTCTAGTTTATTTTAAGATTTATTTGAAAAATTTCCAAACAACTTTTTTGTACTGTTTTTGAAATATGTGTTATTTGCATATTTTTGAAAATAGGATTTTTGAAGAGAAGAAAGCTTTCAAAAGATTTGGAGTGCACCCTGCCTTTCCACACCATGAAGGCAAGCATCTTGAACCCTGGCAAGAATATTTTTGATGCGTTGGTTGACACGTTTATAACACCACCTCATTTCGGAGAACTCGTTATTTTATGTGGTGATACGATCATTTGCATGAATGCATATTAGTGATTTTCCTTGCTGTTGGGAATGTATATACTTGTGATGGTAATCATCCTGATGTGCCTTGCATGCATGCCGGAAACGAATCCGGGAAAGCCTCTGCCTTGGGTACGAGTGAGCTTGTCGCCGGTCCCTGTCGGGACGGTTATGTCCGGTATGGCATAGTAAGGTATAATGGGTGGTGATTTCGTCGGTTGAAATATATTTGATATACATGTCATGCAGGGAACTCATAAGCCTCCTGAGTCGGCCATAGATCGAGTCTTGTTCCGGTAACCCCCATACTTGTTTCGTACTGCCACTGGTCCCTACCGTAGGTGGGGTATGGTTCAGTAAGTTGTTAACCCTTGTCTTGGCACACACCGTACAGAGAGGCCATGGTGGAAGATACCGGTTGTAGCCGGTAGGCATGCCACCTGGTCCGGGGGCATAGGTGTATCCGGTTGGGACCGAGAGGGGGGCACCCCTTAGAGCGCGCGATAGAAATTTGATCCCATGCTACGCGAGGTTGTAGCCTCCCCACTTAGAGTTTTGCTTAACAGGTGTCATGGGTGATTCCAGACACGAGTAAAAGCTGGTGTGTGCAAGTCAGGTGTGTTTCAATTAAAAGACCGTAGACGGAATTAGTCCGATGGACTAAAGGAATCCGTTACTCGTGGGTAAAGAGTACACTCTCTGCAGAGATATTAAACCTATTCGAATAGCCGTGTCCATGGTTAAGGATTACAGTCTGGGATGGGTCAAGTGTCGGTCTTAGTGTCGGTCTTCGGAGGAGAAACCACTAAACTCGAATATTGATGATGACATGTGATATATGATGGTTATGATTGTTATCATTATGGACTAACCGTTTGCATTGTTTGAAATAATGAATATCCCTGGGATGGTACCACCTCCTGGATATTCACTATGATTATAAGCCCTTTATGCGGTGTCGCTCAGACGCCCGACTGTGGCATGTTCGTTATTTCATTTTCATATAAGCCCTTTATGCGGCGTCACTCAGACGCCCGACTGTGGCATGTTCGTTATTTCATTTTCATATAAGCCCTTTATGCGGCGTCGCTCAGACGCCCGACTGTGGCATGTTCGTTATTTCATTTTCATATAAGCCCTTTATGTGGTGTCGCTCAGACGCCCGACTGTGGCATGTTTGTTATTCCATTTTCTCATAAGCCCTTTATGTGACGTCGCTCAGACACCCGACTGAGGCATGTTTGTTATTTCATTTTCTCATAAGCCCTTTATGCAGCGTCGCTCAGACGCCCGACTGTGGCATGCTTGTTATTTTATTTACTTTATAAGCCCCTTACGTGGTGTCGCTAAGACGCCCGACTGAGGCATGCTCACTTTTACTATCCTTTCGAGACGTCGCTTCAGACATCCGATCGGTGCATTTTATTTCTATTCTGTCATTGCATATTCCGGTTGCATATAAATAACCTGCTTGCATGCATCAAGATTTTATTTATGACTGACGATGTGATCATAGAATATTTTAGTGTATGTTGATCAATTATATTATATCTGTGTTCTTAATGTTTGCGAGTACATTCAAAGTACTCACTGGCTTGTCCCTGGCTATTGTCTTGGCCAGATTGCTTGCTTGGAGAGGAGCGTGGCGATGACAGCCTCGGGACCTAAGCAACGGTGATAGAAGCCTCGCGAAGATAGGAGTTAACCTGGTCAGCTGTTCCTGTGGGAAATGGAGTCCCATAGATCGTGGTGATCCACAAACTGCTTCCGCCCTCAACCACTAGAAACCATTTGATGTACTCATAGGCCACAATGGTCTTGTACTACATATTTTGCACTTTTGCTTGGAATTTCTGTAAGAAGTCGGTGCCTCATCAGCTAATAGTAATCCTGGGGCTGGTGAGCACAACGGCCCTTTTCTGGAAATTAGAGCCCGGAAAACCGGTCGCGACAGGCGCAGCTTGCCGGGCCCCCGGCAAGCCACCTTTTGTACAAGCATTGCCGATGATGCATCTAACCCTTTGTACAAAGCCAGGCGCAGACCCTGAGCACAAGTAAATGAAGCGCTGGCGCCCTAAGTTATAGCATGCATGCTAGGTCGAGTCTCGTCCTTGGTTAGGGTTGATAGTGATTAGCGGCGACTAACCCCTAGCTTAGAGGTCGAGTGTGCGCCTCTTTGTCTTTATTTTGTTTTCTTTGGTTCACAGGACACACGGGTATCCGTGCCGAACCACTTGGGGAGGAAAAGAAGATGAACAGACCAGCATCTAGCCCCCGGCAAGCCAGCATTGCCGGGGGCTGCAAGAGCAAAGATTCACCCACGGCGAACCAGAGTTGCCGGGGGCTGCATCTTCAGATAAGTTCTTCATCCCTTATCATGCATTCCATTATGGACTGAGGTATGTGAAACCTCGTTTCCCCCTAAGCTACCATGCTCCCATAACTCTAGGCCCTAGGGCTCATTCCTGGGGCCAAGTTTGGTCGTAGTCGCGGCAGCGAAAGGATGAAACAAGGAGCCAGAACCCACCTCATCCCTACCTCCACCAAAGGCGTGAGGAAGGTCGAGCGAAGTGGGAAGACGGCAAGGCCTATTGCCGGGCAAGGAAATGTTTATCTTGAAGATATCAAGGATTTACTCCTTGTCGTGGGTTCTACCCACAAACAAATGACCCGGCAAGCATCCCTTTTTCATTAAAAACATTCCACTCAGGTACAGTCCATTGGGAATGAAAAACATGAATGATGGGATTACAAGTTTTAAATTCAGCTAAGGCCCGAAGGCTTACAAACTAAAAAGAGATAAGGTGCCCGTAATCCCTTTCTTGTCCCTCTCCTCAGGAGGCAGGTCAAGGAGGCGAAAGGGGCGAAAGGGGCGCCTAGGCGAGCTACGGGTGGCAGAAGACACCAAGAGAACATCTCGGTGGCCGTCCGAAGGCTGGATGGTGATGGCGGCGCCTGAAGCAGTGCTCAAAGAGGAGGCGGCAGGACATTAGCACGCGTCGAAGGCGTTGGTGCCCGCGTACTCCGACTCGACGGCCTTGCCGCCCGCCCTCTTCCTCTTCCGCAGCCTCCCAACGCCAGCCGCCCAAGGAAACGACCCCAGGAAGTTCAGGGAGCCGGCGACGCGGATGATGGGGTCGCCGGTGCCGCACGGAGCGGCACCCGACACCTAATCGAACCCGTCATCCTGCCGCCTACTACCCTTGTCATCGCTGCCATTGTCCTCCTCGTCACTCCCGCCCGAGGAGGAGTCTTCACTATCAGAAGAGCTCTCCACGCAGCACCTTGCACGGGTCCCAAAGCACCCGAAGACCTTGACGGAGAGAAGGCCACCCTCCATTAGCTTAAAATGGAGAGTGAGCCCCTCCGTCAAGCGGTGGATATGGGCAAACGTCTTCCATCCCCGATGGAGATACATCACGTGAGGGGCGGGGAAATCGATGTGGGCCCGCGTGCCACCGATCCCGGAGCCCCTCATGTGCAGCCACAACGACTCCAGCGGATCCAGCTCCATCTCCCGCGCGAATGGAGTCGGGAGACGAAGGTGACGGCGAGGCGTCCGGCGTATCCTGACGAAGAACTCGCAAGGGTCATCCCCAACGTGGCCCTCCACGGGGGGAAGAACTGCTGGCGGAGGCGAGGCCGGCGTGCCGCCCCGTCCTCCTCTTCCCCGAGCGCCTCGGCCTCACCCACGGCCTCGCCCCTCCCCCTTCCCCTCGCGGCTGGCTCTGCCACCGCGGGTGCAGGAGAAGGAGGGACGCGTTGTCGAGCGGCGACCCTCGCCGCCACCATTGAAGGACCAGGATTCCCTCTCTCCATGACGGATGGAAGGGGGAGCAGAAGCTGAAGGAAGGAGGAGATGAAGGAATGCGGGACGCCATCCCCCTCCTCCCGCTCTTTATAAAGGAACGGGGTGGGGGCTCGGCCGCCCCGCTTAGTCAATCAAGATGCGGAAGGCGCAGGGAACTGGGACCGACCCGCCGCCCCAGCCCGCGGCGGCCTGGTTTCCCGCCTCCACCATTCACCACCCCAAGCGCATGAGAGCCACGTGGCAGGCGTGCAGGACCGAGGCGACGGGTGAGGTGACCTCTCCCCACCCCGTGATCGTGGGGAGTGGACGCCTTGAAGACCATGCCTCGGCCCTGTTCAGTAAATGGGCCGCACCTCCACGCCTCCCTCCGTTTATGGGGAAGGCGCAAACTGCGCCCTTTACTACGATGTGACGCATGCATGTAGAGATCAGCCCCATGCATGCCGCCCACATCACACACGCCTCCCCATGCCGTGCCACGCGTGGGAAGCATGGGAAGCGCGGCACGCGAAGAGACTTACCGCGGTAAAAACTGCCCCGCCTGCCCACGCACCTTTTTGGGCCTAGCCCAACGACGCGATTGCGCTTACGTGTGGCCCAGGCCCGGGGGCTCCTGTCGGTGTACGAAAAGAGGGGTACGCTTTTTGTACCCCTATAACTGTGCACGGGGAGTCTGAGCCACGGGCACCACCACACTGAGCAAGGCAAGGGAGGTGAGCCAAGGTAAGGCCGAAGCTCAGGAGAAGCAGAACGACGCCAAGACCAAGACCACAAAGAGCAAAGGGGACGAAACGGACCCCCCCGGCAAGATCCTTGCCGGGAGGCGGTTTTAGCAAACCTGGCAAGACCCTTGTCGTGGCAGCTCGCCCCACACCTACGGAGTGAGTCACCCTTGAGTCCACTGCCCCCATGGGGCAAGGATTCGGGAGACATCCCCGTGGTGGCATGCAGATCTTTGTGAAGACATTCAAGATCAGATACACCCTTCAGAAGATGATGATCCTTGGCGGGATCCCAGCCAAGGAGGACCACAAGGCCCCCGGCAAGAGCCTTGCCAAGGATGACAGCAGGCGCCACGGCAAGACCCTTGCCGGGACCCCGGCAAGGCCCTTGCCAAGAACACTCGTAGGGCCACCATCAGGCCCACGCCAGTCAAACCTCCACCGCCGTTCGCATGCAGCTGCCGACCCAACCAGCTGGGCAGGCACCTGCGTGGCGGCATGCAGATCTTCGTGGAGACCCACCACTGCGCCACCTCAGCTGCCTGACTGCCTACATGGCACCGCGGGCACCGCTGGCCAGGGCGCGTGTCGACGCGAGAGGGAGCGGCGATGGACGAGACAAGGCTCTCCCCCGTCCCCGATAAAGCAAGGACACCTGGGCAAGACGCATTAAATGCGCCTTGTCATGTAATGCGAGGGATAACCTCACATCACTGTTCCCTTTCCACCTCCTGTGTGCCACTGTGGCAACCCCTTTCCTATAAAAGGAGGCCCGAGGCGACCAGGAGGAGGATTCGGCTTTCTGGAGCTCCTCACGCCCCATAGCTAGCTCAAGAACACAGATATACAATCCACCAAAGCAGGAGTAGGGTTTTACGCATCCCTGCGGCCCGAACCTGAATAAACAAACCGTGTGCTATCTGTTTGATCCGCTCTTCTCACGTCCCCGCGCCCCGCAACCATAGTAGGGATTCTTGTGATCCCATAGGTGACGTTCCCACCGACACATCTAAACCCATCAGATGCCTCCGAGACGTGACACCGGTTTTGTTTTCCCACCGGAGCTCACCCGGTTGATCCAGCAGTAGAATGCCTTGATGCAATTGCTAGTTCAGAACCAGGGCAACAACAACAACAACAACCCACTACCAGTAGACAACCTAGCCCGTTTTCAAAGGTTACAGCTGCCAGTATTTTCCAGTAGCACCGAGCCTATAGTTGCTGATGATTGGCTACGCTGAATTGGAAGGGAGTTGAATACCGCAGGTTGCACAGATGCTGAGAAGGTGCGCTTTGCCGCACATCAATTGGATGGACCAGCAGCCTCATGCTGGGAGAATTACACAGCCACTTTTCTGATAGCAAATGTCACTTGGGACCAGTTTCAGCAAGCTTTCCGCACAACCCATGTCTCCACTGGAGCTATGCAGATGAAGAAGCGGGAATTTCGCAACCTACGCCAGGGGAACCGTATTGTGGCTCAGTACATGGATGAGTTTAGCAAGTTATCGCGCTATGCCCCTGATGATGTGGCCACAGATGCCGCGAAGCAGGAGAAGTTTATGGAAGGGCTGAATGATGAGATGAGCATGCAGTTGATGGTAGCAACCTTCAACAACTACCAGGAGTTGGTAGATAAGGCTCTTATGATTGAAGGGAAACAGCAGCAGATTGAGAGCCGCAAGAGAAAGTATGGACAAGGGAAGTATAACTCAGGAGCTCAGCAGAAGCCTCGCCTAACCCCGAACTCAGGAGGACTTGTTCATAACCATGGAGGTCACAACCACACTGTAGGAGGATCACATAACCACAGTGGTGCTAAGAATGGGAATGGAACTAACAACAGTCAGAACCGCTCCAACCCATCCACTCCCGCCAAAAGAGACTTAAGTCAGGTTACCTATTTTAAGTGCGGGAAGACAGGGCACTATGCCAATGATTGCCCCGAAGGAAGGAATGGGAATGGAAATGGAAGCACCGGGAAGAAGCCAAATCCATTCAACAAAGGACAAGTGAACCACGTTAACGTGGAGGAGGTTGAAGAGCAGCCGGACGCGGTAATAGGTAAGTTTTTGGTTAAGTCATTTACCGCTCTTGTTCTTTTTGATACTGGTGCATCGCATTCATACATATCAAGGGGATTCGTGGATAAGTTTAAACTACCCACCCAAACCCTTAGGACCCCTCTTTTAGTGAGTTCACCCGGAGCAGAATATATGGCTAGCCAATGGTGTGACCATATACCCTTAACCATTGGCACACATGTGTTTCCGTTCGACCTAATTATCTTGGAGTCGCAAGGATTGGATGTGATATTGGGCATGGACTGGATGTCAAAGTATGGAGGAAGCATTGACTATGCAAGTAAGTCGATTTATCTCACCACCCCAGAGGGAAAAAGGATTAAGTATGTGTCTAGGCATGTGCCAAAAAGGAGCCAAGTGAATGCCCTTACGGGAGTTGTTCAGGAGGAAGTGCCAGTAGTAAAGGATTACCCGGATGTTTTCCCAGAGGAGTTACCAGGCATGCCACCGGACAGAGACATTGAGTTTTTTGATAGAGCTGTTACCAGGGATAGGACCAGTATCCAAGAGACCCTATCGGATGCCCGCAAATGATCTGGAAGAAATTAAGAAACAGATCAAGGAGTTATTGGAGAAAGGGTACATCCGAAGAAGTTTGTCACCTTGGGGAGCCCCAGTACTTTTGGTTGAGAAGAAAGATAAATCCCTAAGGATGGTTGTTGATTATCGAGCCTTGAATGAAGTGACGATAAAGAACAAGTACCCACTGCCGATGATCAATGATCTGTTTGATCAGTTGCAAGGATCTAAAGTGTTCTCAAAGATCGATTTACGATCAGGGTATCATCAGTTGAAGATACGAGAGAAGGACATACCAAAGACGGCGTTCACAACGCGATATGGATTATACGAGTACACGGTCATGTCATTTGGACTGACTAACACCCCTGCCTATTTCATGAACATGATGAACAAGGTGTTCATGGAGTATTTTGACAAGTTTGTTGTGTTGTTTATTGATGATATCATGGTATACTCGAAGAACGAGGAGGAGCACAAAGAGCATTTGCGTTTAGTTCTCGAGAAGCTCAGGGAACACCAGTTGTATGCAAAGTTCAGCAAATGCGAGTTTTGGCTGAAGGAAGTTAGATTCCTTGGACATGTTATATCGGGAGAAGGTATAGCAGTAGACCCTAGCAAAATTCAGTCAGTCACTGAATGGTTGGCATCCACTTCAGTTAGCGAGATCCGCAGTTTTCTTGGACTCGCGGGATACTACCGGAGATTCATTGAGAATTTTTCCAAGATTGCAAAACCAATGACTGAACTGTTGAAGAAGGATACCAAGTTTAAATGGATAGAAGAATGTGAAGCCAGTTTCCAGGAGTTGAAGAAACGTTTGACTACAGCCCCAGTGCTAGTACTGCCAGATATACATAAGGAGTTCCAAGTGTATTGCGACGCCTCTCGCTTAGGACTTGGATGTGTGCTTATGCAGGATGGAAGAGTTGTTTCGTATGCCTCACGACAACTAAAACCTCATGAGTTGAATTATGCTAGGCATGATTTGGAGCTAGCAGTCGTAGTGCATGCGTTGAAGACTTGGAGACATTACCTTATTGGAAACCGTTGTGATGTGTACACGGATCACAAGAGTTTGAAGTACATCTTCACCCAGAAGGAGCTGAACCTTAGGCAGAGCAGATGGTTGGAGCTTATAAAGGATTATGACATGAAGCTACACTATCATCCAAGAAAGGCCAATGTGGTAGCAGACGCATTGAGTCGGAAGAGTTATGCTAATATCCTTGAAAGTAAAGGACTGCCGAAGGAATTAGCAGAGGACATCATGGAACTTTGATTGGAGATTGTTCCTAGAGGATTTATTGCAACAATGGAGGTCCAGTCGACATTGCTGGACAAAATTCGGGAAGCTCAGAAGGATGACAAAGAGATTGCCGAGATAAAGGAGAAGATGGGCAAGGGAAAGGCCAAAGGTTTTCGTGAAGACGAGCACGTGTAACATCCCAAATTTCCAATTTGGAATGTTATACATTAGATCATCTATGCATATCATATTTTATTTTGCATTTTGGTTAATCCTAGAAATTCTACGCAACTCAAGGACCCACGGAGAGAGTTGGGGATTTCGTTATTTTCATATTTGAGTTTTCTCAAATTTTGAGAATAGGATCATTTGATTTTACTTATTTTATCATCAATTATTTCTACTACAAAAGTATGAGAGAGGGAATAAAATGACTTTCCCAAAATAAATAAATATTGAGGATTTAATAATAAAATCAAATAAGATTTTATTTTGGAGTTTTTCGGTGTTTTATTTGAATTTAGGAAAAATGTGCGTTTTTCAAAATTGCATTTAGGTCCAAAATAAATGTTCACCTTGTGCGGCTTGATTTTAGAAGCCCGTGAAAATTTATTTCGGAATTTTTGGAGTCTGTTTAGTATTTCTTTTTATTTTTCTTCCGAGCGAAATTATTTAAAAAAATGCGCACCGACCTACGGGCCGTGTCCGACCTGGACACCGGCCCGGGCGGGCTTTATAAGCTGGGGAGAGGCCCAGCCCCAGCCCCAGCAAACCCTAGCCGCCCCGTGCCCCACGCGCCGCCGCCGCCGCCGGATTCTGCCGCCCGAGGTTCGCCGCGCCTCGACTTCCGTGCCATCGGCTTTTTAAAAAAAATAGATCGGTTTTCGTTGGTTTTATTAGATTCGTTTTTTAAATAGATCGGTTTTTCCAGTTTATTTAAATAGTGATCGTTCGTCCGTTCGTTCGTTCTAACGAACGTTCATCGTTTTTCTTTTTCTCGGATTAAATCCGCGATTTTTCTGATCGCGATTCCTGATCCGATTTTCGTTTTAGTATAACTTTTCGCTCGTTTATCGGAATCAGGCGATTCAAGCGCCTAGAGTTTCGTCTCAAAACCCTCTATCCGTTTAACCAACTTAAAAAAGATTTTTCTATTGTAAAATTTGCCCTAGATCCAGATTACTAGAACGAAGTTGTTTTCTTTCGCCATTTGACTTTCGTTGCTTCGTTCGATTAGATTCTTTTTGCCAACCGGAGTTCTTAAGTTGAACCTTCTGGTTAGATCTCTTATTTGAGTTTTACCTGTGCATTAGATGAGTACTTATTGTATGCTTGTTTGTTTGTCTGCGATAGAATACCCGGAGTGCGCCGCTTGTTACTTCGAATCTCTAGGTTTCCCGGATCATCAGCAAGGCAAGTAACACTTTGATCATACCTTTTCTACTACCCAGTTTTATTGCATTAGATCAATCCTCACACATTGCATGATTAGGATCTAATTAAATTGTGGGATGGGAAGTAGTTGAGATAGTACCTATTACCTGTTTATTATCAAACCTTTGGGAGTTACTTCTACGTTTGCTTATTATGCCATGCTATGCTAGTAGACGTGGATTGGGTGAGTGATATCCATGACAGATGTGAGTTTGTTAATTAATGGTTTATCTAAGGTGGCAACTTAAACACACATCTGGGTGGATTGAGGCACCTGGGTATTCCAGGACTTGCCTGTTTTCTTTTGGACCGCCACCCAGGCTCAAAGGGATCATGAGACTATTCATACTAGAAACTTCCGTGTGCAGCCACAAGCTATTATGGGCTCTAGCATAGTTGACTAAGTCATGTGAACTCTTATAGTGGTAGACTAGCAGATGTAGGGGATGTAGGTGGTACGGTCTACCCGATCGTAAGGTGCTAGCGCTTCTGAAAGACTATGTCTCGTTCATCCGTCTTCTCAAACACCATGTAGTGCGAGAAACCAAACGAAGGCGATCGAGTCTTGTGGGGAAAAGTGCTCAAACCTCTGCAGAGTGTAATAAACTAATCATGGTTAGCCGTGTCCCCGGTTATGGACATCTTGAGTATCTAGTACTTGGATTATCATGTGAATCTCAATATGTTACTCTAAATTAATTTTGTTGGGTTATGTTTAATGATGATGCTTAATTGGGATTGAGAATGATGTCAACCATTCTCAATGTTTAACAACTACCATGATAGCTAAATAAATTTATTCCTTTAAAGTAGGAAAAAATTGGCTTTATGCAAAACTGTAACCATAGAGCTTTCCACCAGCCAAATATGCATATAGTATAGCTGTTTCATTCCATTACTCTCTATGTGTTACCTTGCCAGCATATTCCATGTGCTGACCCATTTTCGGGTTGCAACGTTAATGTTGCAGACTTTTCAGACGACGATTAAGGAGTTTTAGGTCGTGGTTCTATACTCAGTGATGCCGTTGGAGTTGATGGACTCACTTATCTTCCAAGCCTTCCGCTGTTATCGTTATTAGATGGCCTTAAGCCATATTTATTGTAATAAGTTCTCTATGGAGATACTCGATGTAATTAGTGTGTGATTGCTACTCTGCTATAAATCCTCCGAGTACTGTGTGGTGCCAGCATTACTGATCCAGGGATGACACCGGAGCATAGAGATCAGACTATTTGAGGTCTGGTCACTACAGAGATGGTATCAGAGCACACGCTGACTGTAGGACACGACCACTAAGCTAAAAGACCTAGATCACTTTTGACTCTCTTCTAACTTCTCATCTTTTCTACTCTTTAGGATGGCGGATGCAAGGAATAAGTTCACTTGAAAGATGTCACTAGATACCTGAATATAGGAATACCAAGCTTCACCGGAACCTACAATGCCACTTTACCTGAAGAAGAGCGCTGGATGATTCAAGTTCAAGTTCCAGGAAGGACATTCATGCCAGTCACTGAGCCCATAGAGTTTTCTTTTGATGCACCAACTTGGAGTCTAGGAAAGAGCATGGCAGCTCACATCGCCATGGGACGCATTGGAGAAGTCTACCGCAAGGATCTCAAGGATACTATCTACCAGATTTGTGGGCGCCGGGATGAGCACTGGGAGATGATCAGCACCAGGAAGGATAGATCAATCGCAGCTTTTATCCAGGAGCTAAACCAGCACATTCGACGACAGGAGAACCAAATGTGCGCCGACATGATAGACCTGAAGAAGGCAAGGACAAGAATCAAGGAACTGGAGGAAGAACTCAAGGCTACATGTGAAGATTATGAAGAGAAAATTGAAGTATTGGTGGAGAAGAATGACGACCTAATCAAGAAGATTGGAATATTTATGGGAGGCCCTACGCCAGTAGATGAAGACGAAGAACCCAAGGAGATTAGCCCAGAAGACTACATCATCATCGACGGCACCGACTCGGAACCAGATAGTAGCGATGATGACTATGTTGATGAAGCTGGAGCAGATATCATGGAGTCTACAACCAAAGAATAATTCTAGTAGACCACCTCATCAGTAGTAGTAGTCCACCATGTAAATATAGTAGTCCGAGCACTTTTGCGATAGATAGATCGATTGTGTGCCCTTGTTTGATTGAATGAAGTGAATTGTTTGCTTTTGCCTCATGTGAATATGGGTAGTGTTTTCTCTTTAGACCCCCTCTATTCTTACATCTCATCTTTTCTAAACCCCTCAGATGCCTCTGAGACGTGACCCCAGATTTGCCTTTCCACCGGAGCTCACCCAGTTGATCCAGCAGCAGAACACATTGATGCAGTTACTAGTCCAGAATCAGAATCAGGGGAACAACAACAACAACCCACCACCACCACCCCCTATTGACCACTTAGCCCGTTTTCTTAGCCTGAATCCACCGGTGTTTTCTAGTAGCACCGAGCCGATAGTAGCAGATGATTGGCTCTGCAAGACAGCTAGGGAGTTGACCACAGCAGGATGCACAGATGCAGAGAAGGTGAAGTTTGCCGCACATCAGCTAGAAGGACCCGCAACATCATGGTGGGAGAATTTCACAGCCACTTTCCCTGTCGACACTGTCACATGGGACCAGTTTCAGCAGGCTTTTCGTACTGCACATGTTTCAGCAGGAGCTATGGCCATGAAGAAGCATGAGTTTCACAACTTGCGCCAAGGAGGACGGACAGTTGGCCAGTATGTGGAGGATTTTAGTAAGTTAGCACGTTATGCACCAGATGACGTTGCTACAGATGCAGCTAAGCAGGAGAAGTTTCTGGAAGGACTGAGTGATGAGTTGAGCATGTAGTTGATGGTAGCCACCTTCAACAACTACCAGGAGTTGGTAGATCATGCTCTTATGATTGAAGGGAAGCAGCAGCAAATTGAGAATCGCAAGAGGAAGTATGGACAAGGGAAGTACAATTCAGGAGCTTAGCAGAAGCCACGTTTTACCCCTAGACCGGGAGGACATTTTCAGCATACCCATGGAGGAGGTAGCTCGCACAATCACAATGGCACCAAGAATGGAAATGGCAATGGAGGAAGCAACGGCCAGAATCGCACCAACCCATCAACCCCAGCCAAGAAGCACCTAAGCCAAGTCACTTGCTTTAAGTGTCAGAAGACCGGACATTATGCCAATGAATGTCCTGAAGGCCAAAATGGCAATGGAAGTTCTAGGAAGAAGCCGAACCCTTTCAACAGGGGACAGGTGAACCACGTTAGCGTGGAGGAGGTTGAAGCTCAGCCCGATGCAGTAATAGGTAAGTTTTTGGTTAAGTCATTTACTGCACTCGTTCTTTTTGATACTGGCGCATCGCATTCATACATCTCAAGGGGATTTGTGGATAAGTATAACCTATCAACCCAAGCCCTTAGGTCATCCATGTTAGTAACCTCGCCTGGAGCAGAGTATATGGCTAGTCGATGGTGTGATTGGTTACCATTAAGGATTGGTAACTATGTTTTTCCCTCAGACCTAATAGCATTGGAATCCCAAGGATTGGATGTGATATTAGGCATGGATTGGTTATCAAAGTATGAAGGGAATATTGAATGTGCTAGTAAGCCTATGATGGAGTTATTAAAGAAAGATACCAAGTTCATATGGACGGAGGAATGTGAGGCTAGTTTCCAGGAGTTGAAGAAACGTTTGGTTACCTCACCAGTGTTGATTTTGCCAGACCAGACTAAAGATTATGAGGTGTATTGCGACGCTTCACGTCGAGGACTTGGAGCAGTGCTTATGCAGGAATGGAGAGTTGTTTTATATGCCTTAAGACAACTGAAGCCTCATGAGTTAAATTATGCCACACATGATTTGGAGTTAGCAGCCGTAGTGCATGCTTTAAAAACATGGAGGCATTTCCTCATTGGAAATCATTGTGAGGTGTACACGGATCATAAGAGTTTGAAGTACATTTTCACCCAGTAGGAGTTGAATCTCAGACAAAGGAGATGGTTGGAGCTTATCAAGGATTATGACATGAAATTGCATTATCACCACGGAAACGCTAATGTAGTAGCTGACGCATTAAGCCGTAAGAGCCATGTCAACATGCTAATGACAGGAGAAATACCCAAGGAGTTAGCAAAAAATCTTCGTGAACTATGTGTGGAAATAGTTCCGAGAGGCTATGTAGCAGCATTGGAGATTCAGTCAACTTTGATGGATAGAATCAGGGAAGCTAGAAAACTGACAAAGAGATTGCCGCTATAAAGGAGAAACTGAGCAAAGGAAAAGCTAAAGGATTTCGTGAGGATGAGCACGACACCCTATGGTTTGAAGACCGTGTTTATGTGCCCAATGACCCGGAGATTAGGAAGTTGATTCTGCAAGAGGCACACGATTCACCATATTCGATTCACCCAGGAAACACCAAGATGTATTTGGATTTGAAGGATATTTTCTGGTGGACCGGAATGAAGAAGGATATTGCGGAGTATGTAGCAGTTTGTGATGTATGTCAGAGAGTAAAGGCAGAGCATCAGAAGCCGGCAGGATTGTTACAACCATTGCCGATACCCGAATGGAAGTGGGATAAGCTAGGCATGGATTTTATCACGAGATTGCCTAGGACTCGTTCAGGCTATGACTCGATTTGGGTTGTAGTTGATCGATTGATGAAAGTAGCTCATTTCATCCCAGTGAAGACCACTTACACCAGTGCTAAGTTGGCAAAGATATACATGACCAGGATCGTATGTCTGCATGGAGTTCCAAAGAGTATCGTATCAGATAAAGGAACCCAGTTTACCTCAAAGTTCTGGAAGCAGTTGCATGAAACCTTGGGAACCAGGCTAGAATTCAGTACAACTTTTCATCCACAGACAGATGGACAGACCGAGAGAGTCAATGAGATTTTGGAGGATATGCTGAGAGCTTGTGCGCTAGATTATGGTTCTAGTTGGGACGACAATTTTCCATATGCAGAGTTCTCTTACAACAACAGTTACCAAACCAGTTCGAAGATGGCCCCTTTCTAAGCTTTGTACTGAAGGAGGTGCAGGACACCGTTGTCATGGGACGAAGTTGGAGACCGCAAGTTGTTTGGTCCTGACTTGATTAAAGAGTCTGAACAGAAGGTGAAGTTGATTCGCGATAGGCTCAGGATAGCCCAGTCTAGGCAGAAAAGTTATGCAGATTCTAAACGCAAGGAGACAGTTTACGAAGTCGAAGATAGAGCTTATCTTCGAGTATCTCCACTTCGGGGAACAAAGCGTTTTGGGGTTAAAGGAAAGTTAGTGCCACGATTTGTAGGACCATACCGAGTTTTGGAGCGTATGGGAGAAGTGGCCTACAAGTTGGAATTGCCCGAAGGATTGTCAGGAGTTCATGATGTGTTCCATGTTTCTCAGCTAAAGAAATGTCACACGGAGATGGCTGACATACCGTTGAGAGATACGGTGCCTTTGGAAACTATTCAGTTGGATAACGATTTGACCTACGCGGAGAAACCAATTAAGATCCTCGAATTTGCCAGTCGAGTCACTCGCAGCAAGGTTATCAAGTTTTGCAAAGTTCAGTGGAGCCACCATACGGAGGATGAAGCCACCTGGGAGCGAAAGGAAGATTTACTCAAGGACCACCCTCACCTATTTTCTAACCAACCCGAATCTCGAGGGCGAGATTCATCTTAAGTGGGGTAGGTTTGTAACATCCCAAATTTCCAATTTGGAATGTTATACATTAGATCATCTATGCATATCATATTTTATTTTGCATCTTGGTTGATCCTAGAAATTCTACGCAACTCAAGGACCCACGGAGAGAGTTGGGGATTTCGTTATTTTCATATTTGAGTTTTCTCAAATTTTGAGAATAGGATCATTTGATTTTATTTATTTTATCATCAATTATTTCTACTACAAAAATATGAGAGAGGGAATAAAATGACTTTCCCAAAATGAAGAAATATTGAGGATTTAATAATAAAATCAAATAAGATTTTATTTCGGAGTTTTTCGGTGTTTTATTTGAATTTAGGAAAAATGTGTGTTTTTCAAAATTGCACTTAGGTTCCAAATAAATGTTCACCTTGTGCGGCCTGATTTTAGAAGCCCGTGAAAATTTATTCCGGAATTTTTGGAGTCAGTTTAGTATTTCTTTTTATTTTTCTTCCGAGCGAAATTATTTTAAAAAAATGCGCACCGACCTACGGGCCATGTCCGACCTGGACACCGGCCCGGGCGGGCTTTATAAGCCGGGGAGAGGCCCAGCCCCAGCCCCAGCAAACCCTAGCCGCCCCGTGCACCACGCGCCGCCGCCGCCGCCGGATTCCGCCGCCCGAGGTTCGTCACGCCTCGACTCCCGTGCCATCGGTTTTTTTAAAAGAAAATAGATCGGTTTTCGTCGGTTTTTCCGTCGGTTTTTTAGATTCGGTTTTTTTAAATAGACCGGTTTTTCCGGTTTATTTAAATAGTGAGCGTTCGTCCGTTGGTTCGTTCTAACGAACGTTCATCGTTTTTCTTTTTCTCGGATTAAATCCGCGATTTTTCTGATCGCGATTCCTGATCCGATTTTTGTTTTAGTATAACTTTTCGCTCGTTTATCGGAATCAGGCGATTCAAGCGCCTAGAGTTTCATCTCGAAACCCTCTATCCGTTTAACCAACTTAAACAAGATTTTGCTACTGTAAAATTTTCCCTAGATCCAGATTACTAGGACGAAGTTGTTTTCTTTCGCCATTTGACTTTCGTTGCTTCGTTCGATTTGATTCTTTTTGCCAACTGGAGTTCTTAAGTTGAACCTTCTGGTTAGATCTCTTATTTGAGTTTTACCTATGCATTAGATGAGTACTTATTGTATGCTTGTTTGTTTGTCTATGATAGAATACCCGGAGTGCACCGCTTGTTACTTCGAATCTCTAGGTTTCCCGGATCATCAGCAAGGCAAGTAACACTTTGATCATACCTTTTCTACTACCCAGTTTTATTGCATTAGATCAATCCTCACACATTGCATGATTAGGATCTAATTAAATTGTGGGATGGGAAGTAGTTGAGGTAGTACCTATTACCTGTTTATTATCAAACCTTTGGGAGTTACTTCTACGTTTGCTTATTATGCCATGCTATGCTAGTAGACATGGATTGGGTGAGTGATATCCATGACAGATGTGAGTTTGTTAATTAATGGTTTATCTAAGGTGGCAACTTAAACACACATTTGGGTGGATTGAGGCACCTGGGTATTCCAGGACTTGCCTGTTTTCTTTTGGACCGCCACCCAGGCTCAAAGGGATCATGAGACTATTCATACTAGAAACTTTCGTGTGCAGCCACAAGCTATTATGGGCTCTAGCATAGTTGACTAAGTCGTGTGAACTCTTATAGTGGTAGACTAGCATATGTAGGGGATGTAGGTGGTACGGTCTACCCGATCGTAAGGTGCTAGCGCTTCTGAAAGACTATGTCTCGTTCATCCGTCTTCTCAAACACCATGTAGTGCGAGAAACCAAACGGAGGCGATCGAGTCTTGTGGGGAAAAGTGCCCAAACCTCTGCAGAGTGTAATAAACTAATCATGGTTAGTCGTGTCCCCGGTTATGGACATCTTGAGTATCTAGTACTTGGATTATCATGTGAATCTCAACATGTTACTCTAAATTAATTTTGTTGGGTTATGTTTAATGATGATGCTTAATTGGGATTGAGAATGATGTCAACCATTCTCAATGTTTAACAACTACCATGATAGCTAAATAAATTTATTCCTTTGAAGTAGGGAAAAATTGGCTTTACGCAAAACTGTAACCATAGAGCTTTCCACCAACCAAATATGCATATAGTATAGCCGTTTCATTCCATTACTCTCTATGTGTTACCTTGCCAGCATATTCCATGTGCTGACCCGTTTTCGGGCTGCAACGTTAATGTTGCAGACTTTTCAGACGACGATTAAGGAGTTTTAGGTCGTGGTTCTATACTTAGTGATGCCGTTGGAGTTGATGGACGCACTTATCTTCCAAGCCTTCCGCTGTTATCGTTATTAGATGGCCTTAAGCCATATTTATTGTAATAAGTTCTCTATGGAGACACTCAATGTAATAAGTGTGTGATTGCTACTCTGCTATAAATCATCTGAGTACTGTGTGGTGTCAGCATTACTGATCCAGGGATGACACTAGAGCACAGAGATCAGACTGTTTGAGGTCTGGTCGCTACAGCACGATACCCTATGGTTTGGGGACCGAGTTTATGTGCCCAATAACCAGGAGATCAGGAAGTTAATACTACAAGAGGCCCATGACTCACCATACTCGATACACCCCGGAAACACCAAGATGTACTTGGATTTGAAGGAACGTTTCTGGTGGACTGGTATGAAGAAGGATATTGCCGAGTATGTAGTCGTATGTGATGTATGCCAGAGAGTTAAGGCAGAACATCAGAAGCCAACAGGACTGTTATAACCTATGCCGATACCTGAATGGAAGTGGGATAAACTTGGCATGGACTTTATCACCGGATTACCCAGGACTAAAGCAGGATATGATTCCATATGGGTAGTAGTTGATCGTTTGACTAAAGTAGCCCACTTCATCCCCATGAAAACCACCTATACATGTGCAAAGTTGGCTAAGATCTATATGTCCAGGATCGTATGTCTGCATGGAGTTCCGAGGACCATCGTATCAGATCGAGGAACACAGTTTACTTCAAAGTTTTGGCGTCAGTTACACCAGACTTTGGGAACGAGATTGGAGTTCAGTACAGCGTTTCACCCATAGACGGATGGACAGACTGAGAGAGTCAATCAAATGTTAGAGGACATGTTGAGAGCCTGTGCGCTAGATTATGGATCTAGTTGGGATGACAATTTGCCATATGCAGAGTTCTCATACAACCATAGCTACCAAGCCAGTTTGAAGATGACGCCGTTTGAAGCCCTGTATGGACGCAGGTGTAGAACACCGTTGATGTGGGATGAGGTAGGAGACCGGCAGTTGTTTGGACCAGACTTGATTAAAGAATCTGAGGAAAAGGTAAAATTGATCCGAGACCGGCTGAAGATTGCTCAATCCAGGCAGAGGAGTTATGCAGACTCAAAACGCAAGGAGGTAACCTACGAAATTGGAGATAGAGCATATCTGCGAGTATCGCCCTTGCGAGGAGTGAAACGTTTTGGAGTTAAAGGAAAGTTAGCCCCGAGATTTGTAGGACCGTATCGCATTTTGGAACGGATGGGAGAAGTTGCCTACAAGTTGGAGTTACTTGTGGGATTGTCGGGAGTCCACGATGTGTTCCACGTTTCACAGTTGAAGAAGTTTCATGCTGAGATGGCTGATATACCATTAAGAGATACGGTACCCATGGAGGCGATTCAGTTGGACAGTGATTTGACTTACGAGGAGAAGCCAGTTAAGATTCTTGAGTTTGCCAGCAGAGTCACCCGCAGTAAGGTTATCAAGTTTTGCAAAGTTCAGTGGAGCCACCATACCGAGGATGAATCCACCTGGGAGCGAGAGGATGATCTCCGCAAGGACCACCCATACCTATTTTCTAGCCAACCCGAATCTTGAGGGCGAGATTCATCTTAAGGGGGGTAGGTTTGTAACATCCCAAATTTTCAATTTGGAATGGTATACATAGATCATCCATGCATATCATGATTTATTGCATTTCCGTTCCACAATCCTCGAAATCCTAAGCAACTCAAGGACCCACGGAGAGAGTTGGGGATTTTCCGGTTTTCATATTTGACTTTTATCAAATAATGAAACGAGGATTTTGATTTTAATAATTTTTTTCTCTCCGAGTAATATTTCATATTAAATCAAATGAGTGGAGATAATATGACTTCTCCAAAATAATTGGAATATCGGAGGAAAAATATTAAAATCATTTATTGGATTTTATTTGGTCTTATTCGGATTTTATTTGCATTAGAAAAAAATTGCACGTTTTCAAAATTGCATTTTAGGGCCAAGAAAATGTTCAACTCGTCCTAAATATTTTATTTAGACGGTGAAATTTTATTTTGGCTTTTTTAGATTTTATTTATTTTTTCAGGATTTTATTTCGGTCGGCGAAATTATTTAAAAAAAAGTTCCCGCGCCGACTGGGCCTAAGGCCCAGCCGCGCCAGGCCGCGCCGCCGCCTCCGCGCGCTGCCGCCGCCGCCGCCAACTCGGACTAGGAGTCCGAGCCGGACTCCTCTCCGCCGCCGCGCCTTGCCCCCTCCTCCAAGCCACCCCACCCCGCCCTTTATATACGCCGCCACCCCGCCCAAACACCACACCACACCACCACCACCACCGCCCCAACACCACACCACCACCGCTGCCGCCCGCGCCGCCAAGCCCGCCGCCCGCGCCCCA
>NC_041386.1:154950690-155044996 GCF_002162155.2 Triticum dicoccoides | reverse complement strand
GCCCGCGCCCCAAGCCCCGCCGCCTAGCCGCCGCTGCCCGCGCCTCCTAGCTGCCGCTGCCGCCGCCAAGCACCGCCGCCGCCGCCCCGCCGCTGCCTCGCCTCGCCGGACTTTCCCGCCGGAGGTAGCCGCCGCGCCCTGCCGCCGTTTTTTTATAAAGGTCGTTCGGTTTCTTTTTAGAAACCCTAGATCCCTTTTTTGGATTCGATGGTTTTTTTCTCGATTCTTCTAGTTAGCGGACATTCGTCGGAACGTTCGTTTTAACGAACGGTTCCTCGCCCGTTAGATACAGCTAACGAACGCTTGTTCGTTAGTCCGTTCGTCACTTTCTTTTATCGGATTTATTCCACGATTTTGTGATCGCGATTTCTGATCCGATCTTAGTTTCCGTTTATCTTTTCGCTCGTTTATCGGAATCAGGCGATTCAAGCGCATGGAGTTTCATCTCGAAACCCTCTTTCCGTTTAACCAACTCAAACAAGTTTTTGTTACTGTAAAATTTGACCTAGTTTCAGATTAGTAAACGAAGCTTCTTTCTTTCGCCGTTTGAGTTTTGTTGCTCTGCTTGATTTGATTCTTTTTGCGTACCGGAGTTCTTAAGTTGAACTTCTGGTCAAACCCTCTTATTTGAGTTTTGCTTGTGCACTGTTGCTTGTTACTTATGTATGTTATTGTTTGCTTGCGATAGAATTCCCGGAGTGCGAAGCGTGTTACTACGAGTCCCTAGGATTCGCGGATCGTCAGCAAGGCAGGTAACACTTTGATCATATCCCATTATTACCCAGTTTTTATGCATTAGTTCCAATCCTCAAACATTGCATGATTAGGATATCATTAACTTGTGGGTTGGGAAGTAGTTGCTGAGGTAGAACCTATTACCCTGTTATATTCAAACCCTTGGGAGTTACTTCTACGTATTGCTTACATTGCTATGCTATGCTCGTAGACGTGGTTTGGGTTTGAGTGAAATTCATGACAGCTGTGAGATTGTTAATTAATGGTTCAACTTAAGGTGTCAACTTAATCAAACAACTGGGTGGATTGAGGCACCTGGGGAACCCAGTGTTGTCTGTACTTTTTTTGGAAATCCCGAGGTATCCGTGTGATCTTCCTATGGACCGCCACCCAGGCTCAAAGGGAACTGAGATGATTCATGCTAGAAACTTCTGTGTGCAGCCACAAGCTATTATGGGCTCTAGCATAGTTGAGTAAGTCACGTGAAGCTCTTGAAGAGGTAGATCAGTAGGTAGTGGGTTTTGTAGGTTTGGTATGGTCTACCCAGAGTAGAGAGTTAACGTTTCTGAAAGACTGTGTCTCGGTCATCCGTTTCTCAAACACCCTGTAGTGCGAGAAATCCAACGGAGGCGATCGAGTCTTGTGGGGAAAAGTGCGGAAACCTCTGCAGAGTGTACAATCTAATCATGGTTAGCCGTGTCCCCGATTATGGAGAATTCTTGAGTATCTAGTACTTGGGTTATCACATGTATCTCACCATGTTTAATTAATATTGTTGGGTTGTTAATCACTTTAATTGGGATTGAGTCGGGGGTACCTTCTCAATGATGTTTCAACCACCATGATAGTTAAATAAAAATATATTCCTTTGTTGTAGGGAAAAATTGGCTTTTCGCAAAAATTATAACCATAGAGCTTTCCACCAGCCATATATGCATGTAGTGATAGCATTATTCTGTCTCTGCTCTACTGTGTTACCTTGCCAGCATATTCCATGTGCTAACCCTTTTTCGGGCTGCAACGTATTATGTTGCAGACTTTTAAACGAGGAGTAAGGTTCGTTAGGTCGTTGCCGTGTAGCTCAGCTATGCCGTTGGAGTTGATGGACTCACCTTATCTTCCAAGCCTTCCGCTGTTATCGCATTAGATGGCCTTAAGCCATATTATTGTAATAAGTTCTCTTTGGAGACTTTTCGATGTAATAAGTGTGTGATTGCTACTCTGTTATAAATCCTCGAGTATTGTGTGTGTCGGCATTACCGATCCAGGGATGACACTGAAGCACAGAGACTTGATCATCTGAGGTCGGGTCGCTACAGTTTCCTAGCAACAAAGTCTCTCTTATCATAACGTTTATTCTTTGATTGTGGGTTATCAAGATCAACAGCAGGTTCAATTTCTATATCATTATCATTGCTAGGTTGAGCATCAACATGAACATTATCATTAAAATTATCACTAGTTTCCGGTTCATTACCAGATTGTGTTTCAGCATCAGAATTAGAAATATCATTTGGATTCTCAGGTGTTTCAGTAATGGGTTCACTAGAAGCATGCAAAGTCCTATCATTTTTCTTTTTCTTCCTTTTAGAAGGACTAGGTGCATCTATATTATTTCTCTGAGAATCTTGCTCAATTCTCTTAGGGTGGCCTTCAGGATACAAAGGTTCCTGAGTCATTTTACTAGTTCTAGTAGCCACTCTAACAACATTATCATTATTCTTACTATTCAATTCATTGAGAAAATCATTTTGAGCTTTAAGTACTTGTTCTACTTGAGTGGTAACCATAGAAGCATGCTTACTAATAAGTTTAAGTTCACCTTTGACATTAGCCATATAATCACCCAAGTGTTCAAGCATATCAACACTGTGTTTTAATTATCTACCAAAATAAGCATTGAAGTCTTCTTGCTTAACCATAAATTTATCAAACTCATCTAAGCATGGGTTAGCAAACTTAGTAAATGGGATTTCAGCTTTATCATATCTATAGAGAGAAGTTACCTTTACTACCTGTGTCGGGTTATCAAGACCATGTGTTTCTTCAATAGGAGATGGATTAAAATTATGCATTTCTTCGATAGGCGGTAAATTAAGATCATGTATTTCTTCAATAGGAGGTAAATTCTTAACATCTTCTGCTTTAATACCCTTTTCTTTCATAGATTTATTTGCCTCTTGCATATCTTCAGGACTGAGAAATATAACACCTCTCTTCTTCGGAGTTGGTTTAGGAATAGGCTCAGGAGCTAGCTCAGGAAGTGTCCAATTATTTTCATTAGTCAACATATTATTCAATATAATTTCAGCTTCTTCCGGTGTTCTTTCCCTGAAAACAGAACCAGCACAACTATCCAGGTAATCTCTGGAAGCATCGGTTAGTCCATTATAAAAGATATCAAGTACTTCATTTTTCTTAAGAGGATGATCAGGCAAAGCATTAAGTAATTGGAGAAGCCTCCCCCAAGCTTATGGGAGACTCTCTTCTTCAAGTTGCACAAAATTATATATATATCCCTTAAAGCAACTTGTTTCTTATGAGCAGGGAAATATTTAGCAGAGAAGTAATAAATCATATCCTGGGGACTACGCACACAACCAGGATCAAGAGAATTAAACCATATCTTAGCATCACCCTTTAATGAGAACGGAAATATTTTAAGGATATAAAAGTAGCGAGTTCTCTCATCTTTAGTGAACAAGGTGGCTATATCATTTAATTTAGTAAGATGTGCCACAACAGTTTCAGATTCATAGCCATGAAAAGGATCAGATTCAACCAAAGTGATTATATCAGGATCAATAGAGAATTCATAATCCTTATCAGTAACACAGATAGGTGAAGTAGCAAAAGCAGGGTCAGGTTTCATTCTAGAATTACGGGATTGCTGCTTCCATTTAGCTAATAACCTCTTTAGATCATATCTATCATTGCAAGCTAAAATAGCTCTAGCAGATTCTTCATCTAGAACATAACCCCCAGGAACAACAGGCAATTCATATTTATTAGGGGGGGAGTCTTCATCATCACTTTCGTCAATATTACCAGTTTCAATAATTTCATTCACTCTAACCCTAGCAAGTTGTTCATCAAGAAATTCACCAAGTGTCATAGTAGTATCAAGCGTAGAAGTAGTTTCATCATAAGTATCATGCATAGCAGAAGTGGCATCATCAATAACATGCGACATATCAGAATGAATAGCAGAAGCAGGTTTAGGTGTCGCAAGCTTACTCAAAACAGAAGGTGAATCAAGTGCAGAGCTAGATGGCAGTTCCTTACCTCCCCTCGTAGTTGAGGGATAAATCTTGGTTTTTGGATCTCTTAAGTTCTTCATAATGATAAGCAGATATAAATCCCAAGTGACTCAAAGAATAGAGCTATTCTCCCCGGCAACGGCGCCAGAAAATAGTCTTGATAACCCGCAAGTATAGTGGATCACAACGGTTTTTGAGGATAGAGTATTCAACCCAAATTTATTGATTCGACACAAGGGGAGCCAAAGAATATTCTCAAGTATTAGCAGCTGAGTTGTCAATTCAACCACACCTGGAAACTTAATATCTGCAGCAAAGTATCTAGTAGCAAAGTAATATGATAGTGGTGGTAATGGTAGCAAAAGGTAATGATAACAAAAGTAATGTTTTTGGTGTTTTGTAGTGATTGTAACAATAGCAACGGAAAAGTAAATAAGCGAAGAACAATATATGGAAAGCTCATAGGCAATGGATTGGTGATAGAGAATTATGCTGGATGCGGTTCATCATGTAACAGTCATAACCTAGGGTGACACAGAACTAGCTCCAATTCATCAATGTAATGTAGGCATGTATTCCGAATATAGTCATACGTGTTTATGGGAAAGAACTTGCATGACATCTTTTGTCCTACCCTCCCGTGGTAGCGGGGTCCTAGTGGACACTAAGGGATATTAAGGCCTCCTTTTAATAGAGTACCGGACCAAAGCATTAACACATAGTGAATACATGAACTCCTCAAACTACGGTCATCACCGGGAGTGGCCCCGATTATTGTCACTTCGGGGTTGCCGGATCATAACACATAGTACGTGACTATAGACTTGCAAGATAGGATCAAGAACTCTCATATATTGATGAAAACATAATAGGTTCAGATCTGAAATCATGGCACTCGGGCCCTAGTGACAAGCATTAAGCATAGCAAAGTCATAGCAACATCAATCTCAGAACATAGTGGATACTAGGGAGCAAACTCTAACAAAACTAACTCGATTACATGATAAATCTCATCCAACCCATCACCGTCCAGCAAGCCTACGATGGAATTACTCACGCACGGAGGTGAGCATCATGAAATTGGTGATGGAGGAAGGTTGATGATGATGATGATGGCGATGGATTCCCCTCTCCGGAGCCTCGAACGGACTCCAGATCAGCCCTCCCAAGGGGTTTTAGGGCTTGGCGGTGGCTCCGTATCGTAAAACGCAATGAATCCTTCTCCTCTATTTTTTCTCTCCGAAAGAAAATATATAGAGTTGGAGTTGAGGTCGAAGGAGCTCCAGGGGGGCCACAAGGTAGGGGGGCGCGCCCAGGGGGGCAGGCGCGCCCCCACCCTCGTGGCTAGGGTGTGGGCCCCTGGTCTTCATCTTTTGAAGGATTTTTTATTATTTCCAAAAAGACGTTCCGTGAAGTTTCAGGTCATTCAGAGAACTTTTGTTTCTGCACATAAATAACACCATGGCAATTCTGCTGAAAACAGCGTCAGTCCGGGTTAGTTCCATTCAAATCATGCAAGTTAGAGTCCAAAAGAAGGGCAAAAGTGTTTGGAAAAGTAGATACGACGGAGACGTATCAATCCTCACATGAAAGACAAGAATTGAAGCACAAAGAGAGCATCATAATACATGTGACAAATACATTTAAGTCTAACTCTCTTCCTATGCATAGGCATTTTATAAGCAAACAAATTGTCAAGACATGAAATATCTAGCATATGTAAGCAAGAAGAAAGAAACAATAACAATCTCAACATGAAGAGAGGTAATTTAGTAACATGAAGATTTCTACAACCATATTTTACTCTCTCATAATAATTACATGTAGGGTCATAATCAAATTCAGCAATATAGCTATCATATAAAAATTTCTCTCCATGATCCACATGCATAAAAGTTTTACAATCTTCCAAGGTAGTGGGGTTAACATTAACTAAAGTCACGACCTCTCCAAACCCACTTTTATCAAAAAATTCGTTAGATTGAACACTATCCAAATATGTAGGATTCTTTTTACCTAAAGTTGACACTCTTCCAAACCCACTTTAAATATTGTTGCAAACATTATTATCAATAGCATATTCATCATGAGGCTTAAATAGATTTCCAAGATCATAAGAAGCATTATCACCCCAATCATGATCATTGCAGTAAGTAGTGGACATAAAAAAATTATCATCCCCAAGCTTGTGGCTTTGCATATTATTATCACAATTTACATTAATATAATTTAGAGTAACATCATTGCAATCATGCTTTTCACTGAAGGAGCTATCATGAATCACTTTATAAATTTCTTCTTCTAACACTTCATCACAATTTCCAGATTCATGATTTTCAAGAAAAACTTCATAGAGATAATCAAGTGCACTCAACTCACTAGCAATTGGCTCAACATAATTAGATGTTTTGAAAAGATTAGCAAGTGTATGAGGATCCATATGTCTTTAATTTTCCTAGTTATTTTTCTAGTTCTTTGTGTGTTGACATGAAGGCAAAAAGCAAGCAAGCGAGCAAACAAACAAATAAAAAGGCAAACAAGAAATATTTTTGTGTTTTTGTAAAACGTTTTAGAAATGGGGGAAATGAAAATGAGAGGCAAATGGGAAATAATGTAAATGCAAGCAGATGAAATTTTATGCATAGGTTCTTGATACATGTTGATGGTGTCTCCCCAGCAACAGCGCCAGAAATTATTCCTGCTACTTGTGAGCTGCGTTGGGATTTCACCGAAGAGGAGGAGATGTTGCAGTACAGTAGAGATAAATATTTCCCTCAGTTAAGAACCAAGGTTATCAATCTAGTAGGAGAACCATGCAACACCTCGTTAGCAGCACATGCACACAAAATAACAAATCCCCGCACCCAACACGAACAAGGGGTTGTCAATCCCTCAGCCGTTACTTGCAAGATTAAATTGTGTAGTGATTGATAGATAGATAGAACAAAAATACAAAATAAAATAAATAAAGTAGAATTTCAGCAAGTTATTTTTAGGATTTTAATATATGATAAAAGTAGACCAATGGGCCATAGTTTTCACTAAAGGCTTCTCTCTTGAAAATAGGATACAGTGGGTAAACAAATTACTGTTGGGCAATTGATAGAAAAGCAAATAAGCATGACGATATCCAAGGCAAGGATCATGTATATAGGCATCACATCCGAGACAAGTAGACCAAAACAATTCTGCATCTACTACTATTACTCCACACATCGACCGCTATCCAGCATGCATCTAGAGTATTAAGTTCATAAAGAACGGAGTAACGCCTTAAGCAAGATGACATGATGTAGACAAAAGTGAATGCACGCATGAATAAACCCCATCTTTGTATCCTCGGTGGCAATGATACAACTACTTGTCATGTCCCTTTCTGTCACTGGGATTGAGCACCGCAAGATCAAACCCATCACAAAGCACTTCTCCCATTGCAAGAAAAATCAATCTAGTTGGCCAAACCAAATCAATAGACCAGAGATAAATACAAAGCTATAATAATCATGCATAAAAGAGTTCAGAGAAAATCAAATAATATTCATGGATAATCTGATCATAAACTCTCAATTCATCGAATCCCAACAAACACACCATAAAAAGTGATTACATCGAATAGAACTCCAAAAACATTGAGGAGAACATTTTATTGAAGATCAAAGAGAGAGATAGAGAGAGATGGAGAGAGAGATCTAGCTACTAATTATGGACCTCTAGGTCTGTGGTAAACTACTCACACATCATCGAAAGGGTTGCTCGCAACTTGCTTGGAAGGAGACTTGAGTTGAGTTGGAGGAACACTTGACAAAGCAGCCGTTGCCTTAGAAGTGTGATAGCGCTTTGATCCTCTAGGACGCCCGAGGTTGATACGACAGACGGGGGGCTCCGAAGTGCCATCACCAGCATCCATGGAAAGAGGAAGGGGTGGGGATCGATTCCACCTGTTGGAAATGCGAAGGAAGACCCGGAGAAGGCGGCCCGGTGGTGGCCTCTTGCGGCGAGTTCATTGCTGGAGAGACGAACGGACGAGCGGAAGAAAAAGAATGGGTAAGGGGGAGTAAAACTCCCCATGCCCGATTCATAACCCCAGCCCCGTCCCGTAGCGGTAGTACTGCTCGGACGGGCGGTAGTACCGCTTGCTACTCAGTGATAGTACCGCCCTTCAACAGCGGGAGTGCCGCCCAATGACAACTTCGACGAGACAAAAATAAAACTGAAGGCTTAGAAAAGGGAAAAACATATCGACGAACCAAGGGAGTAACTCCAAGGGCAAAAGACAGCCAAAAGCAAGAGATGCACCCTTGGAGAGACTAGAAACAAAGCATAATGGAAACACAAACCAACCCGACTAGAGGAAAAGGAAAGCAAAACACCTCTCAAGGAGAGGGCGGTGGCCGAGGCCACCTATGTTTGAGTAAATTGGTATGGCACCACGAAGATTTTAACCTTGGGCTCATGACCAAAACTCATATTTGAAGCACAAATACCATAAAAATGGCTAATGTGAAAGACGTGATTGATTTATGCATAATGGGAGGAAGAGTTCATTGAGAGAACAACACTCCTCCTATGTCCATGCCTACATCTAGAAGAAGATATGATGATGAGTGTGGCTGGGTGTGCCTAGATTCAAGCCACATTGCTCAAATCAATGATATTTAGCTCATGCCTTAAGTCGCGAAATCTTGCTTCATCTAGAGGCTTGGAGAAAATATCTGCTATTTTCTCTTGTGTGTTGATGTAGATGATATCAATATCCCCCCGCTTGATGTGATCCTGAATAAAATGATGATGAATCTCAATATGCTTCGTCTTGCTATGTTGCACCGAATTGAGAGAAATCTTGATAGCACTTTCATTGTCACATAGAAGAGGCACTTTGTCACATGTGACACCGCAATCCTTTAAATTTTGCCTCATCCATAGCAATTATGCACAACAACTTGCAGCGGCTACATACTCGGCCTCGGTGGACGAGAGAGATATACAATTTTGCTTCTTCGAAGACCAACTCACCAAAGAGCGACCAAGGAATTGGCACCCTCCGGAAGTTGACTTCCTCTCCCCACAATCTCCCACCCAATCCGAGTCCGAGTAACCCATGAGATTGAAGCTTCTCCTTTGGGGCACCATAAGCCAAAGTTTGGGGTATGAGCCAAATATCGAAAGATTCGCTTGACCGCCACATAGTGGCTTTCCTTAGGTGCGGCTTGAAACCATGCACAAATTCCCACACTCAACATGATATCCGGTCTAGATGCACAAAGGTAAAGCAAGGATCCAATTATGGAACGATATACCTTTTGATCCGCCACTTTACCATTGGGATCACTGTCAAGCTTGCATTTGGTGGGCATTGCAAACTTGACCGGCTTGACATCATCTAGCTTGAATCTCTTGAGCATGTATTGGGTATACTTGGCTTGGTTGATGAATGTTCCTTCTCTTCTTTGCTTGACTTCGAACCCAAGAAAGAACTTCAACTCTCCCATCATAGACATCTCAAACTTCTCGGTCATTAGCGCGACAAACTCATCATTGAAAGATTTGTTAGGAGAACCAAAAATAATATCATCAACATATAGTTGGCATATGAACAAATCCCCTTTGACCCTCTTAGTAAAAAGAGTGGGATCGATTTTCCCAAATTCAAACCCACGATCTTGCAACAACTCGGTAAGGTGCTCATACCACGCACGTGGGGCTTGCTTAAGGCCATAGAGCACCTTTTTGAGTTTGTATACATGAGTGGGGAGCTTGGGATCCTTGAATCCCGGAGGTTCTTTGACATACACCAACTCATTCAAAGGACCATTAAGAAATGCACTTTTCACATCTATTTGTTGCAATTTAAAGTCATGATGAGAGGCATATGCAAGCAACATGCGAATAGATTCAAGATGAGCAACAGGGGCAAAGGTTTCACCGTAGCCGATACCCTTGACTTGGGAGTAGCCTTGTGCCACCAATCTCGTCTTGTTTCCAACTACCACACTATTTGCATCTTGCTTGTTCTTGAAGATCCATTTGGTCCCAATGACATTATGTTCCTCCGTTGGCCTTGGCACTAATTCCCAAACTTGATTGTGCTCGATGTTGTTGAGTTCATCGTGCATAGCTTCAAGCCAATCCTCATCATCGAGCGTCTCATGTACCCTTTGGGGTTCAACACACGAAAAAATGTGTGATTCTAATAAAAGTTTGACAATTGTTTATGAGTAGTTACCCCTTTTCTCAAGCTTCCAAGCACATTCTCCATGACATGTTGTTGAAGCTCGAGCTTGGAAGCCGCCTTAGCGGCACGACACTCCAAAAGTTCCTCAATGAGAATTTGAGCATCATCTTGCACATCTTGAGCACCGTCTTGAGTTAGCTCTTGATCTTTAGCACCATCTTGAGTTTGTTCTTGATCTTGATCTTGGTCTTGATCTTGAGAGAGATTAGAGGCATGAACTTGATCTTGGGCATCATTTGGTGCATCACATATTCACGGGGTTGATCTTGCCCTTGATCTTGCTCATTGGGTTGAGGGCCTTCACTTTGTTCTTCGGAAGCGTGTGGGTCTAGTGTAGGTGATGTCTCCACTTGAGTAGAGCATTGTCCTTCTTATTCGGCCACAAGGGGTTCCTCAATGGGGAGTATTTGACCAATCCCCATTTTCCTTATGGCTTGGGGGAGAAATTTAATCACCTACATCACAAAGACCTCTTTGCTCCACTTGGGAGCCGTTATTTTCATTCAACTCCATGTTACATGTCTCCTCAATGAGACTGGTGGACTTGTTGAGGACACGGTAAGAAAGAGAGTTTGTAGCATAACCAACAAATATGCCCTCTTGAGCTCTAGGTTCGAATTTAGACAAACGAGCACCTTTCTTGAGAATGAAACACTTACAACCAAACACCCAGAAGTACTTGAGGATGGGCTTGTTGCCGGTAAGTATCTCATATGGAGTCTTGTTCAAGCCTTTGCGGAGGTAGAGCCTATTGGATGCATGACATGCGGTGTTGATGTCTTCGGCCCAAAAGTTGTACGGAGATCTGAATTACGCCATCATGGTCCTTGCCGCGTCCATCAACGTCTGCTTCTTCCTCTCTGCCACATCATTTTGTTGAGGGGTATAGGGTGCGGCATACCGGTGCTTGATCCCCTCGTCACTAAGAAACTCATCCAAGGTGTAGTTCTTGAACTTGGTGCCGTTGTCACTTCTAATCATCAAGATCTTTGCTTCATGTTGACGTTGAGCTTCGTTTGCAAAGTTGATGACGGTTTGTTGAGTCTCACTCTTCCTCTTGAAGAAATATACCCATGTATATCTTGAGTAGTCATACACAATCACCAAACAATACTTTCTTCCACCAAGACTATCAAAGGATGGAGGTCCAAAGAGATCCATGTGAAGGAGCTCCAAGGGCCTCTTCGATTAGATGGTAGTCGAGGGTCGGTGAGTCGTTTCATGAAGCTTTCCTTTGATACAAGCACTACAAGCACGGTCTTTGGCAAAACTCACATTTGTTAGTCCACGGACGTGGTCCCTGATGATCTCCAAGTGTAGGGAATCATCATAGCAATTCCCAATGGTGGAAGTGATAAGTATGGAGTGTCGAACCCACAAGGAGCTAAAGGTAAGATCAATATTCTCTCAAGCCCTATCTGCCACTGATACAACTCTACGTACACCGAACGTTTGCTTCCAACTAGAAACGAGAAATAAAACTACGTTGTGGGTATGAAGAGGATAACTTTGCATGGTATCAGAGAGCTAAAATATAAAAGTAGGTGCTATTATCATAAAGTTAGAATATATTACTAAATATTATAAATAGCGAGTGCGGAACAATGATGGATCGGTGTGCGGAATTGTCCTAGGCAATTATTAACAAGACCAATAGTCGTCATTGCAATTTCATATGAGGGAGAGGCATAAGCTAACATACTTTCTCTTCTTGGATCATATGCACTTATGATTGGAACTCTAGCAAGCATCCGCAACTACTAAAGATTATTAAGGTAAAACCCAACCATAACATTAAAGCATCAAGTCACCTTTATCCCATACGCAACAATCCCCTTACTCGGGTTTATGCTTCTGTCACTCAAGCAACCCACTATAAGCGAATCATGAACGTATTGCAACACCCTACAGAGGGAATCCCTCACGCTTGCGCGACACGGAGGGCATAATAGGATAGCACCAAAATAAAACATACAACTCATACCAATCTAGATCATCAATCAACCCAAGACAAAGGATATCTACTCAAAACATCATAGGATGGCAACACATCATTGGATCATAATATGTGGCATGAAGCACCATGTTCAAGTAGGGATTACAGTGGGGTGCGGGAGAGTGGACCGCTTAAAAGAGATGAGGACGGCGATGATGATGGTGATGTTGATGAAGATGATCACCGCGGCGATGATTCCCCTCCCGATGGCACTCCTGCGCCACCGAGAGTGAGGAGGAGAGTTTTTCCCCCTTGTGCTTCCTCCTCCATGGCCTCCCCCTGGATGGGGAGAGGTTCTCCCTCTGGTCCTTGGCCTTCATGACGATGATGGGCCCTCCAGGATCCTCCTCCATGCCCTCCGGTGATGATGGCCCCCTCCGATAGGGTGCTAGAGAGGGCCTAGATTGATTTCTCGTAGCTACATAGGCTTGCGGTGGCGGAACTTCCGATCTAGGTTAATTTCTGGAGGTTTGGGTATTTCTAGGAGAGGTTGGCGTAGAGAACAAGCCAGGGGGCCCTACGGGAAGTCAACGAGGCACATGGGCGCGCCCCTCACCCTCGTGGGGCCCACGAGACTCCCCTCTGGTAGATTTTTGTTCCAGTATTTTTTATATTTTCCAGAAAAATTCTCCGTTGATTTTCATCGCATTCCAAGAAATTTTATTTCTGCATAAAAACAACACCACGGTAGTTCTGCTGAAAACAGCATCAGTTCGGGTTAGTTCTAATCAAATCATACCAAAATCGTATAAAATTATTGTAAACATGGCATGAATACTTCATAAATTATAGATACGTTGGAGACGTATCAGCATCCACAAGCTTAATTCCTGCTCGTCGTCGAGTAGGTAAATGATAAAAGAAATAATTTATGAAGTGTGAATGCTAGCAAGTGCATAAGTTTGATCAATGATATTTCCAATCACTTTCTAGCATCAATATATATCATAACAGTAGCTCAACTCATAAAACTTCTCATGATCAAGTAACAAGCTATTCACATGTTAAAGTATAGATCATAAACTTTCTTGAGAACTAACAAACCGTGCTCTTAGTCATCAAACAATTGCAATTCATCTTATTTTTGGGAGGAGTCTATGTAAGAGCTTTGATTCAGCAAACTCCACATACTCAACTATCATTTAATCTTTCACAATTGCTAATACTCATGTGATATTAATGGGTTCAAAGTTTTAATCGGACACATAGAAAGATAGGGGCTTATAGTTTGGCCTCCCAACCTTTTACCTCAAGGGTAATGTCAACAATAATAATTTATGAAAACCTACATCCAAGTGGACATATATATCCAGATCGCTCCAACACAAAGTGCTTGCCAAAGGAAAAAGTGTATGAAGGAAAGGTGATGATCACCGTGACTCTTGTATAAGGGTAGAAGATAAAAGTAAAAGATAGGCCCTTCGCAGAGGGGAGCAGAGGTTGTCATGCGCTTTTATGGTTGAATGCACAAAATTTTAATGCAAAAGAACGTCACTTTATATTGCCTCTTGTGATAAAGACCTTTATTATGCAGTCCATCGCTTTTATTTCTTCCCTATCACAAGTTCATATAAAGCTTATTTTCTTCGCACTAACAGATCACACATATTTAGAGAGCAATTTTTATTGCATGCATCGATGACAACTTACTTGAAGGATCTTACTCAATCCATAGGTAGATATGGTGGACTCTCATGGCAAAACTGGGTTTAAGGATATTTGGAAGCACAAGTAGTATCTCTACTTGGTGCAAAGAATTTGGCTAGCATGAGGGGGAAAGGCAAGCTTAACATGTTGGATGATCCAAGACAATATAACGTTTCAAATATAGGAAAACATAACCCAGTAAGTTGTCTTCCTTGTCCAACATCAACTTTTCATCTTGTAATATTTTAATGAGTGCTCACAATTACAAAAGATGTCCAAGATAGTATATTTATATGTGAAATCTCTCTTCCTTCAATATTCTTTCATGAATTGTTCAAGTGACCAATTCTGCGTTCGCTAACTTCCAATAAGTTTACTACCTATACTTATTATGTGTGAAGTCATTACTCCCCATGTTGTAAGCATATGAAACGTATATAAATTCAGATTTATGATATTCAACTCATTCAACCATTTACTCATAGGATATATGTGAAGCACGTGAGTAAATGACAAACTACTCCAAAAAGATATAAGTGAAGAATACTGAGTAGTCAAATAATTAACTAGCCATGGGAGGTTTCTTTTTCATTCAAGGTTTCAGATCCAATGATTTTATTCAAACATTAATTAAAATTGAAAATACGCTCCAAGCAAGACACATATCATGTGACGAATAAAAATATAGCTCCGAGTAAGGTATACCGATAGTTTTGAAGACGAAAGAGGGTATGCCTTCCAGGGCATCCCCAAGCTTAGGCGTTTGAGTCTTCCTTGAATATTACCTTGGGGTGCCTTGGGCATCCCCAAGCTTAGGTTCTTTCCACTCTTTATTCTCCTCGTATCGATATCTCACCCAAAGCTTGAAAACTTCAATCACACAAAACTTAACGGAACTTCGTGAGATAGGTTAGTACGATAAAGAGTAAACCATTCACTTTGGTACTGTCAAAGACAAGGTTCATAATTTTTCTCACACAATGCCTACTGTACCATATCATTTCTACAAATTATATTGAGAAATATAAGCCATAGAAACTACAAAACAAGCAAACTATGCAATGAAAACAGAATCTGTCAGAAACAGAACAGTCTGTAATGATCTGAACACCAACCATACTTCTGATACTGCATAAATTATGAAATAAATTTGTGGACATGAGGAATTTGTCTATTAATCATCCTGAAGAAGAATCAACTCAATCGCACTCTTCTGTAAAAAATGACAGCTAATCTCGTGAGCGCAAAGTTTCTGTTTTTTTACAGCAAGATCACATTAACTTTCACCCAAGTCTTCCCAAAGGTCTTAATTGGCACTTTATTGAAACAAAAGCTATAATAAATGATTACTACAGTATCTTAATCATGAGAACACACAAAAACAGTAAGGGTAAATATTGGGTTGTCTCCCAACAAGCGCTTTTCTTTAATGCCTTTTAGCTAGGCATGATGATTTCAATGATGCTCACATAAAAGATAAGAATTGAAACATAAAGAAAGCATCATGAAGAATATGACTAGCACATTAAACCTAACTCACTTCCTATGCCTAGGGATTTTGTGAGCGCACAATTTATGGGAACAAGAATCAACTAGCGTAGGAAGGCAAAACAAGTATAACTTCAAAACTTTAAGCACATAGAGAGGAAACTTGATATTATTGCAACTCCTACAAGCATGTATTCCTCCCTCATAATAATTTTCAGTAGCATCATGAATGAGTTCAACAATATAACTATCACATAAAGCATTATTTTCATGATCTACGAGCATACAAATTTTACTACTCTCCACATAAGCAAAATTCTCCTCATTCGGAACAGTGGGAGCAAACTTCTTCTAAATCCACTTTAGATGATAGTATTATTCATACTCCAAAAGATATAAGTGAAGTTCATGTATCATTCTACAATTAATATAGACTAACCAATATCCAAGCTCAAAATATATAGGTGAGGCACACGAAGCATTCTATAAAACCATACTCAAAAGATTTAAGTGAAGCACAAAGAGCAATTCTATAAGATCATACTTAAAAGATATAAGTGAAGCACATGAAGCATTCTATAAACCAATGAAGGGCTATTTCATACTAGCATGGTTCTTAAAGGAAAACAAAAAACACAAAGGACACAAATCATGTGAACAAAACAAAAACCGAGGTATACCAATAATTGTTGAAGAAGAAAGATGGGATGCCAACCGGGGCATCCCCAAGATTAGATGCTTGAGTAACCTTAGAATATTTACTTGGGGTGACTTGGGCATCCCCAAGCTTGAGCTCTTGCCTCTCTTTATTCTTCTCACATCTGTAACTCCTTGTTCTTCGAACACTTCATCCACACAAGACTTTAACAAAAACTTTGTGAGATCCGTTAGTATAATAAAGCAAATCACTACCTTTAGGTACTGTTGCAGACTCATTCAAATTTCATATTACAACTATATATATAATGTATTCGAACTTCACCATGGTTCATACCCCCGATACTACCCATAGATTCATCAAAATAAGCGATCAACACATAGAAAACTGAATCTGTCAAAAACAGGACAGTCTGTAGTAATCTGGAAGTTTAGTATACTTCTGTAACTCCAAAAAATTCTAAAAAAATAGGAAAACTTAAAACATTTGTACAGAAGTAATGTGCAAAAAGTTTCAGACCCATTTGACTTTCCAGTAAAAAATGTAAAATCACGCGCCACAGCCAAAGTTTCTGTTTTTGTACTGAACATAGTAAACAAGCAAACTAATCATCCTAAAACCGAGGCTTGGCACATTATTTTTATATAATACAATGAATATATGCAAGGGGATAATTATTTTCAGAGAAGGTTACATGAAAAAAAATTACATTGTTTCCATGAGCATGAACACAAGTGTTCAAGGTCGACCCTCATTTCTCCAATGCATACCCTTCCAATCACTTCTCTTATTGAAAAACTTTTTAGGTATGAGAGGCAAGTAATTTTTTTGTATTTTTATTCTTTTTTAAAAAATTGTATATTTCACCCACAACTAAATAGAAACAAAAAGGAAAAACAAAATGTACTTAGTGAAGAAAGCAAACAAGCATACACAAGAATATCAACCCCACGCTATTGCTCCCCGGCAACGACGCCAGAAAAGAGCTTGATAATCCCCAAGTGTAGGGAATCATCGTAGCAATTCCCAATGGTGGAAGTGATAATTATGGAGTGTCGAACCCACAAGGAGCTAAAGGTAAGATCAATATTCTCTCAAGCCCTATCTACCACTGATACGACTCTACGTACACCGAAAATTTGCTTCCAACTAGAAACGAGAAATAAAACTACGTTGTGGGTATGAAGAGGATAACTTTGCATGGTATCGAAGAGCTAAAATATGAAAGTAGGTGTTGTTATCATAAAGTTAGAATATATTACTAAATATTATAATGCGAGTGTGGAATAATGATGGATCAGTGTGCGCAATTGTCCTAGGCAATTATTAACAAGATTGATAGTCGTCATTGCAATTTCATATGAGGGAGAGGCATAAGCTAACATACTTTCTCTTCTTGGATCATATGCACTTATGATTGGAACTCTAGCAAGCAACCGCAACTACTAAAGATCATTAAGGTAAAACCCAACCATAGCATTAAAGCATCAAGTCCCCTTTATCCCATACGCAACAATCCCCTTACTCGGGTTTATGCTTCTGTCACTCAAGCAACCCACTATAAGCGAATCATGAATGCATTGCAACACCCTATAGCGGGAATCCTTCACGCTTGTGTGACACGGAGGGCACAATAGGACAGCACCAAAATAAAACATACAACTCATACCAATCTAGATCATCAATCAACCCAAAGACAAAGGATATCTACTCAAAACATCATAGGATGGCAACACATCATTGGATCATAATATGTGGCTAAAGCACCATGTTCAAGTAGGGATTACAACGGGGTGTGGGAGAGTGGACCGCGTAAAAGAGATGAGGATGGTGATGATGATGGTGATGTTGATGAAGACGATCACCACGGCGATGATTCCCCTCCCGATGGCACTCCGACGCCACCAAGAGAGAGGAGGAGAGGTTCTCCCCCTTGTGATTACTCCTCCATGGACTCCCCCCTGGATGGGGAGAGGTTCTCCCTCTGGTCCCTGGCCTTCATGACGATGATGGGCCCTCCGGGATCCTCCTCCATGCCCTCCGGTGATGATGGCCCCCTCCGGCAGGGTGCCAGAGAGGGCCTAGATTAATTTCTCGTGGCTACAGAGGCTTGCAGCGGCGGAACTTCCGATCTAGGTTAATTTCTGGAGGTTTGGGTATTTATAGGAGAGGTTGGCGTCGAGAACAAGTCAGGGGCCCCACGCGAAGTCCACGAGGCATAGGGCGCGCCCCCACCCTTGTGGGGCCCACGGGACTCCCCCCGGTAGATTTTTGTTCCAGTATTTTTTTATATTTTCTAGAAAAATTCTCCAATGATTTTCTTTGCATCCCGAGAATTTTTATTTCTGCACAAAAACAACATCATGGTAGTTCTACTGAAAACAGCATCAGTCCGGGTTAGTTCTAAACAAATCATACCAAAATCATATAAAACTATTGCAAACATGGCATGAATACTTCATAAATTATAGATACGTTGGAGACGTATCAGTCCCCTTTGAGGAGACTTTGCAAAGATCTCATATTGACATGGGCTAGTCGGCTATGCCAAAGCCAACCCACATCAACTTTAGCCATTAGGCAAGTCGCGGTCTTAGTGGGTCGCTCCGAAAAGTTTACCACATAGAGACCATTCTCGACATGCCCAACAAAGGCTACTTTAAGAGTCTTTCTCCACAAAAGGGCCGCGGTATCAAGATCAAAGAATGTTGCAAAGCCCATAAGTGCAAGTTGACAAACAGAAAGTAAAGTGTATGCAATGGACTCAACAAGCATGACCTTCTCAATAGATAAATCTTGAGAGATGAACACCTTGCCAAGTCCCAATACCTTAGAAGTTGAGGCATCACCAAATTGGACATGGGTGGGCATAGATGGAATTGGATGCACATCCACCACCTGGTCCTTGCTCCCGGTCATATGATTTGTTGCTCCACTATCGAGCAACCATGACACCCCACCGGAAGCAAACTCCTACAGATATCAATGATTGGATTTAGGTACCCATTTTTGAATGGGTCCTTTGATGTTAGCAACAAGGGTTTTAGGAACCAAAATAGACCGTTCAATGTACTCATAAGAAGAACCAACAAATTTTGCATAAACATGCCCATCACTAGGATGGCACAAAACATAAGAGGGGTTAAAGTCGCTGGCTTTGTTGCTCGGGGCGCATTTGCCCCTCTTGGCATTACCACCCACTTCATTGGTCTTCCTCTTCTCATGAGCACCCTCACTCGCCTTGACAAAGGTGTCCATGAGCGGGAGAGGTTGCTTGGTCTTGTTTTTCTTCTTCTTCTTCTTTGACTTGGGTACAAACCCAAGTCCTTCCTTTTCGACAACTTCCTTTTGTTTGCTCAAAAGGTCATTGAGGTTCTTCTCGCCTTGTATGCAAGTCACAAGGCCCTTCTCAAGTTGCTGTTTCAACTTAGCATTTTCCTCTAGAAGATGCACATGCTCGCAACAAGGGTTAGTAGCATGGGCATTATCAATTAGAACAGAAGGAGGGCAAGCATAAATCGCCTTGGGTTAGTTTCACTTGGAGTTGATCATGAGACTCTTTAAGAGAAGCATGAGCACCCTTCAAGACCTTGTGGGCCTTGTCAAGTGTATCAAATTCTTCCTTGAGTCTATCATGGCCAACCCCAAGTGCAACTTTCTCGGATTTAAGTACATGAGTAAGAACAATAGCATGATCAAGATCTTTTTGTAATTTAGCATGATCAACATTGTGTGACTCCTCAAGAGTAAAACGAAGATCTCACTCTTCCTCTAGAGTAATGGAAAGATCCACAATCTCATCGGCATAGTCACGACTATGCCCCTCCAACTTGGAGACAGTATCCTCATGCGAATCAAAGATATCATTGGCCTCACCAAGTTGTTCCAAGAGAGAAACAAAGTGCTTCTTGGACTCACCTTGAGTTTGCTCACAAACTTAGTGAACTCATTCTCATCAACTTTCTCCACCTCACTATCATCAACACAATCTAACAATGAAGGAGTAGTAATGATGGTGGTTTTTATGTTAGGAGTTACCTTGTTGATACCTTTGGCCATGAGACACTTGGAAATGGTGTTTTTGTTGGGGCACCAAAGAGAGACACCGTGGAGGGAGAAGATGTAGCAATGGCAATGGTTGTCGTTGCCATTCCTTCTCCACTTGCATCTTCCTCATCATCATCGGAGGGGTACTCTTCATGTGCCACCAAACCCTTTGGAGGAGGTTTCTTGGTGAAGTTGTTCTTGCTAGGGAAAGACTTGGCTTTGTCTTTGCGAATGAGTTTGTCACCATTGTCTTCCTCTTCTCGTAAGGGCAATCCACCACAAAGTGACTCACATTGCCACAATTGTAGAAAATTCTTACTCGTTGCTTGTTCTTTGACCCACTTGAGTTGTTCTTGGTGAAGTTGGGCCTTGAGTTCCTCTTGTTGCTCCAAAATTACCTTGATGCAAGAGCCATGTGCTCATGGTAAGCATATTTGGTGTCCTCGGAGCCACACTCCTCTTCTTCTTCCTCTTCTTCTTCCAGAATGGCCTGGCCTTCAAGGCATTGGTGGGAGTGCTTTTCTTTGACCGGACACGAGCAAGAGCATTGTCGGTGGTCCTGTTCATGATGTTCATGGCAATAAACTCATCCAACACTTCACTTGAGGTTAAGGTGTGAAAATCTGGACTTTGACGAATCACGGAAGACATGTCCTTGTTGAATGTCATGATGGCCTTGAGGAACTTGCGCTTGATCCAAGTGTCATCCGTGTCCTTGCTTCCATGGTCTTGGAGAGCAACCGCAAGAGTTGTCACCCTCCGGTAGAGATCACACGGATCCTCATCTTCAAGCATCACAAATTCATCGGCCTCATCAAGGATAACTTCAAATTTGGACCGTTGGATGCTTGAACTTCCCTTGTACATAGAAACAATGTGCTCCCAAAAATCCTTTACATGAGTGAAAGGTCATAAGTGTAGATCTTCGGGAGGGACCGCATCTCGAAGGATGAACAAAGCGGAGTGATTGTATTGATTGTCCACTTCTTCTCTTAGGTGAAGTTGTTTGGATCATGCGGGTAGAAGCCTTGCTCAATGATTCTACAAGGGTTAGTTGAGCAATGATTCAAATGATACTTAATGGGAAAGACCCAATTAGCAAAATCACCCTTAACAAGCTTGGGAGGAGGACCATAATTATTAATGCGAGGTGTGGGGACCGGCCCTCCAAAGACCGGGGGAGGGGGAACTGAGGCAAAGGTTCCCGTCCCATTCTTGTCATGAGGGGAAGGAACATGAGTACCTTTAGCCGCTTCCTTGGCGGAATTGGCCTCCAACTCCGATGTCGTGGTATTAACCACAAGCAAGGGATCATGAGTGGATTTCATCCCCTCAAGTAATTGTTTAAGCATGGACTTGACTTCGGTCGTCATAGACGTCTTAAGTGAAGCCATAGCTCCATTTAAGTTGTCTCGAGTGATCAAAGTCAACTCCACGGCCTCGGGCACTTCCTCTCGGTGTAAACCATACTCTTTGGGTGGTGAAACCATTAATAAAGAGACGAGACTCTGATACCAATTGAAAGGATCGCCTATATGATGCAAACAATAGCAACAACAAGTGCAAGTAAAGGATACAACACAACAATAGCTTGCACAAAGTAAAGGGAAGAGATAACCACAAGTGGAGCCAGTGGAGACAAGGATGTGTTACGAAGTTCCTTCCCTTTGGGATAAGTACGTCTCCGTTGGAGCGGTGTGGAGGCACAATTCTCCCCAAGAAGCCACTAGGGCCACCGTATTCTCCTCATGCCCTCACACAATGCGAGATGTCGTGATTCCACTAGTGATGCCCTTGAAGGCGGTGACCTCACCTTTACAAACAAGGTTGGGGCTATCTCCACAACTTGATTGGAGGCTCCCAACGATACCACGGAGCTTCACCACAATGGAATGTGGCTCCGAGGTGACCTCAACCATCTAGGGTGCTCAAACACCCAAGAGTAACAAGATCCGTAAGGGATTAGTGGGCGGAATCAAATTTCTCTTGGTGGAAGTGTAGATCCAGGCCTTCTCAACCAATCCCTAGAAAATAAACAAGTTTGATTGCCTAGGTAGAGAGATCGCGCGAAAATGTGCTTTGGAGAAACAATGGAGCTTGGGGAAAATAGGTAGGTCTTCTTGGATAAGAAGACCTCCTTATATAGTGGGGAATCAAATCCAATTGTTATCCCACAACTCAGCCCGCAGAGAGCAGTACTACCGCTCATGGGAGAGGTACTACCGCTCGAGGTAGCTGTATTGCCGCTTGGCCCAGCGGTAGTACCGCTGGGGCCGCGCACAGAGAGTAGAGAAAAGGGGCAGGAGAGAGATAGCCCCCGAGCGGCGCTAGTAGCGGTGGTAGGGTGGTACCACCGCTTATAAGCGGTACTGCCACACCTACTGCTGCTCCTACTACTGCCCAACCCGACACGAGAAGCGACAGTCTCGAATCGAGGCGGTACTAGCGCGGCACCGGAGCGGTACCATTGCGTGGAGCCCTGGGCGGTACTACCGCTCTTGCAAAGCGCTACTATCGCATGTGGCTCTAGGCAGTACTGTCGCTCGTCTCCATGGTACTACCGCTGGACCCTTATGAAACCCACTTTGAGGACAACGAAGGATGCTCCAAGGGTGCGGGAAAGATTTGGGGGGTGCAAATGGTATTTGTACGTGTTGATTCCACCCTAATCTTTCCGATACGGACCCCCTCTTAATAGCACGGTGTCTCCTACGACTCAAGTCCACCAAAACCAAAACGAAAGAGACTACATCGTCTTCACCTTGAGCTCCAAGGGGAAAGAATCATCTCGTGCCAATGAATGAATATCTAAAATGCTCAATGCACATGATTAGTCCGCAAATGCATTGTCATCAATCACCAAAACCACTTGGATAAAGACCATGCCCTAACACAGATGATGTAGAGCACCTACGGCCATCCCCATGGACCTACCTATGCCTCACCAAGTGCCAAGCGGACCGATGACTCAAGCACATGCAAGAGCTCTCGAGACCGGGGTGAAATCTCTCCTTAGTGATACTCCGTATGACCCGTGTGAGACATGGCTACTGATGCGGCTTGAACTACGTCACTATTTCCCCAAAGAGGAAGCGATGATGTAGCACAGCTACGGTAGGTACTTCCTTCGGTGATGAAACCAAGGTTATCGAACCAGTACGAGAACCACACAACACCACGTAAACAACTCCTGTACACAAAGAACAAATAATTCCAACCCGATGTAAGAGAGGGGTTGTCAATCACTCACGGGTAAAAATATAGATAAAATTGTAGTAGCTTGGATAAATAGATCTCGCGGGAATGCGAGATAAAATAAATAGTAATAAATTGCAGCAAGGTATTTTTGTATTTTTGGATTAATAGATCTAAAAATAAAAGGAAATAAAAATAGATTGTGAAGGCAAATATAATAAAGAAGAGACCCGGGGGCCGTAGATTTCACTAGTGGCTTCTCTCGAGAAAAATAGCATACCATGGGTAAGCGAATTACTATTGGGAAATTGATAGAACTTCAAATAATCATGATGGTATCCAGGCAATGATCATTATATAGGCATCACGTCCAAGAATAGTAGATCGACTCCTGCCTGCATCTACTACTATTACTACACACATCGACCGCTATCCAGCATGCATCTAGTGTATTAAGTTCATGGATAAACGGAGTAATGCAATAAGAATGAAGACATGATGTACACAAGATCTATTTATGTAGAAATAGACCCCATCTTATTATCCTTAATAGCAACGATACATACGTGTCGGTTCCCTTTTTGTCACTGGGATCAAGCACCGTAAGATTGAGCCCATCACAAAGCAACTCTTCCCATGGCAAGAAAAATCAATCTAGTCGGCCTAACTAAACCAAAGATTCGACGAAGAAATACGAGGCTATAAGTAATAATGCATATAAGAGATCAAAAGACTCAAATAACTTTCATGGATAAAAACATAGATCTGATCATAAACTCAAAGTTCATCAGATCCCAACAAACACACTGCATTAAGAGTTACATCAAATAGATCTCCAAGAGACCATTATATTGAGAATCGAGAGAGAGAGAGAGAGAGAGAGAGAGAGAGAGGAAGCCATCTAGCTACTAACTACGGACCCGTAGGTATACAATGAACTACTCACGCATCATCGGAGAGGCCCCAATGAGGATGATGAACCCCTCCGTGATGGTGTCTAGATTGGATCTATGGTTTCTGGAACATGCGGTGGCTGGAATTGATTTTTGTCGACTCCCCTAGTGTTTCTGGAATATTGGGGTATTTATAGAGCAAAGAGGCGGTGCGGGAGGCCACCGAGGTGGGCACAACCCACCTGGGTGCGCCTAGGCCCCCCAGGCGCACCCTGATGGGTTGTGCTCCGCTCGGAGCCCCCCTATGGTACTTCTTTGGCCCAACAGGTGTCTTCTGGTCCAGAAAAAATATCCAAAAAGTTTCACTGCGTTTGGACTTCTGCACCACAAGTAGGATGTAATTTCATGGCATAACTATTGACTTTCGTGCTTGCATAGGGAAGCACAAACCTTAACACCAATATTCTTACTAAAGCATCATTACTCATCAACTAGACTCACATATGATATCAACATATCACAAAACTATTACAAGGAATCAAGTTTATTTTGTCCAATGATCTTCATGAATGTTTTTATTATATCCCTCTTGAATATCTATCATTTTGGGACTAATTTCATATGTTGCTTTGATAGATCAAACAAATATAGATGAAGCATGAGAGCATTTCTTCAAAAATACTAAAGTACACAGTGCTCCAAAAGATATAAGTAAAGCACTAGAGCAATTCCATAGCTCATAAAGATTTAAGTGAAGCATAGAGAGCAATTCTAACAAGTCATAGCATAATTTTGGCTCTCTCAAATAGGTGTGTCCAACAAGGATTCATGACTAAAAATACAAAGAAAAACAATCAAACACTCAAATTATACAAGACGCTCCAAGCAAAACTCATCATATGTGACGAAAATAATATATCTCCAAGTGAAATACCGATGGTCGTTAGAAGAAACAGGGGATGCCACTCGGGCATCCCCAAGCTTAGTTGCTTGCTTCTATTTAGATAATAGATTTGGATGCCATGGTCATCCCCAAGCTTAGGCTCTTCTTACTCCTTATTCCTTCATCCATCGTAATATCACCCAAAACTTGAAAACTTCAATCACACGAAAATCAACAAAACCTTCATGAGATTCGTTAGTATAAGAAAGCAAATCACTACTATAAGTACTATAGAAAACCCATTCATATTTTATTTTTGCATCATATCTACTATATTCCAACTTTTCTATGGCTCAAACCCCTCAAAAGAGTCCATAGATCAATCAAAATAAGCACACAGTGCAAAGAAAACAGAATCTGACAAAAATAGAACCGTCCGTAGCAATCTGAATATTTCGAATACTTTTGTAACCTCAAAAATTCTGAAAAATTAGGACATCGTGGGAAATTTGTATATTAATCTTCTGTAAAAATTCAGGATTTTATCGCGCTTCTGTAAATGTAAACAATTCTGCGACTGGGCGCAAAAGTTTCTGTTTTTCAGCAAGATCGAATCAACTATCACCCAACATGATCCCAAAGGCTTTGCTTGGCACAAACACTAATTAAAACACAAAAAACACAATCATAATAGTAGCTAATTGTGCAAACACTCAAGAATAGAAAGAAAAAGACAAAAATAAATAAATTTTATTCATTGGGTTGCCTCGCAACAAGCGCTATCGTTTTACGACCTTAGCTAGGCATAACGCAAAGATTCAAGTATTGTCATGTTTATTTCCAACTCTTCAATCAAACACTTAGAATTCTTTAAGGATTTAGCATACAAATTTTCAATGACAATACTCCTAGGAATGAGATTGAAATGTTCATTCTTGCAAGTAGGTTCTCTTATCACTTCAATAAAATTGGGATGGATACTAATCATCTTAAGCTCTTCTTTATTGTTATTACTAGAAGTTGCACCCTTATTCTTAGTAACTGGAGTAATCTTGCTAATTTTTACGGGAGTTTTCTCAATAGTTTTAGCGGAAGAAAAAGTCGTGCTTAGATTACTAAAGATCTCTCCCTATTTATCGATCCGAGAAGGGCTTTCTTTAATTCTTTCGTGAATTACGATTCCCTTTTCTTTCAACAACTTAAAAACCTCTCACGGTTTTGATCCAATTTTAGTAGCAAAATTATGCATCTTTTTATCCAAGTTTTCAATATGTTCTTTAGTGAGCATTTTCTTTTCAATAGCATCTAGCCTTTCCATAACATGCTCGAGAGTTAAATTTATTTCATTCACCATAAGAGGTGGTGAACCTACTAAATTTCCCATAGCATTAAAAGCATCAATAGAGGGACACATCAAGAAATTCCCACTGGTAATCGTATCAAGGACGAATCTATACCAAGTGGTGATGCCCACATAAAAACAACGAAGAAGAACAATGGTAGATTGCTTACGGATAGATATGTTATGAGCATTGCAAATTCTATACCAAGAATCCTTTAAATTTTCTCCTCCCCTTTGTTTAAAGTTAAGAACCTCGTTCTCGGGGGTGCACGCAATAGAGGAAGAACTATCCATAATGACAAAAAATGGTCAACAAGCTTGCACAAAAAAAAACACATCTAACGAGAAAAATGACGAACGGAAAAGAGGGCGGATAAAATGGCAACTTCTTGTGAAGTGGGGGAGATGAAAATGAGAGGCAAATGGCAAATAATGTAAATTGCAAGGAGATGAGATTTGTGATTAGGAACCTGGAAGATGTTGTAGATGTCTCCCCAGCAACGGCGCCAGAAATTCCGTTTGATGCGGTTTGAACTACGTCGGTATTTCCCCAAAGAGGAAGGGATGATGTAGCACAACTATGATAGGTATTTCCCTCGGTGATGTGACCAAGGTTATTGAACTAGTAGGATAATCACGCAACACCACCTAAACAGCTCCTGCACACAAAGAACAAATACTTGCAACCCGACGTAAGAGAGGGGTTGTCAATCACTCATGGGTAAAAAGATAGATAAAATTGTAGTAGATTGGATAAATAGATCTCGCGTGAATGTGAGATAAAATAAATAATAATAAATTGCAGCAAGGTATTTTTGTATTTTTGGATTAATAGATCTAAAAATAAAAGGAAATAAAAATAGATCGCGAAGGCAAATATAATAAAGAAGAGACTCGGGGGCCGTAGATTTCACTAGTGGCTTCTCTCGAGAAAAATAGCATACGGTTGGTAAACGAATTACTGTTGGGCAATTGAAAGAAGTTCAAATAATCATGACGATAACCAGGCAGTGATCATTATATAGGCATCACGACCAAGATTAGCAGACCGACTCCTGCCTGCATCTACTACTATTACTCCACACATTGACCACTATGCAGCATGCATCTAGTGTATTAAATTCATGGAGAAACGGAGTAATGCAATAAGAACGATGACCTGATGTAGATAAGATCTATTTATGTAGAAATAGACCCCATCTTGTTATCCTTAATAGCAATGATACATGTGTGTCGGTTCCCCTTCTATCACTGGGATCAAGCGCCGTAAGATCGAACCCATCACAAAGCACCTCTTACCATGGCAAGAAAAATCGATCTAGTCGGCCAAACTACACCAAAGATTTGAAGAAGAAATATGAGGCTATAAGTAATCATGCATATAAGATATCAAAATACTCAAATAACTTTCATGGATAAAAACATAGATATGATCATAAACTCAAAGTTCATCGGATCCCAACAAACACACCGCAAAAAGAGTTACATCAAATAGATCTCCAAGAGACCATTGTATTGAGAATCAAGAGAGAGAGAGAGAGAGGAAGCCATCTAGCTACTAACTACGGACCCGTAGGTCTACAATGAACTACTCACGCATCATCAGAGAGGCACCAATGAGGATGATGAACCCCTCTGTGATGGTGTCTAGATTGGATATATGGTTTCTGGAACTTGCGGCGGTTGGAATTGATTTTTGTCAACTCCCCTAGTGTTTCTGGAATATTGGGGTATTTATAGAGCAAAGAGGTGGTGCGGGAGGCCACCGAGGTGGGCACAACCCACCTGGGCGCTTGGGCCCCCAGGCGCACCCTGGTGGGTTGTGCTCCCCTACGAGCCTCCTTCTAGTACTTCTTTGTCCAACAGGTGTCTTCTGGTCCAGAAAAAATCTCCAAAAAGTTTCACTGTGTTTGGACTCTGTTTGCTATCAATTTTCTCCAAAGTAAAAAAACAAGCAAAAAATAGCAATTGGCATTGGGCACTATGTCAATAGGTTAGTCCCAAAAAATGATATAAAGTTGCTATTAAATGATTGTAAAACATCCAAGAATGATAATATAACAACATGGAACAATCAAAAACTATAGATACATCGGAGATGTATTAGCTACTACCTAAAGCCGGAATGCTATGTGTGATTAGGTATGAAGAACACCCCCTCGGAGATGCTCGTGAAGATGGACAAGCCCCCAAGTACATGGATGAAGAGGACCGATGAAAGGAACCGGAGGAAGTTCCCAGGACCTGGACATCCGGCTCCTGGCCCAGACATCTAGCCCCTGAAGCCAGCGGCCACAACAGCAACCCAGTCGAGGAGCACCTATGGGCACCGGACATCCGTCCCAATCTTGGATGTCCGGCCCGAGCCGCCCGGACATCCAGCCGAGCCCTGGAAATCCGGCCACTTCTTCACAGAACGCACCCGAAGTCTGACCACTCCAGCCCAGACATCCGACCCCCCCTCGAAGGTCCGGACACCCAGCCCGACGCCCGGACATCCACCCCCCTACCTGCGTGCAGTGCATCTAGGCCAAAGCCCATCTGCCCCTTCGCCCCTAGACTATATATACTCCTCCTCTACCTACGTTTTAGGGTTAGTATTGTGATAGCTCATTTTGGAGATAGAGCTTTGCTCATCCACTTGTACCCTTACTCCATTAGACACCAAGGCCTCCTAGGAGAAGATTGTAACGCCCTCGATGCGGCTATATCTCCCACGTGTCGAAGCATGACTTAGAGGCATAACCGCATTGAAAGCAATGTCGCAAGTGAGGTAATCTTCACATAACCCATGTAATACATAAAGGAAAGAGATACATAGTTGGCTTACAATCGCCACTTCACACAATACATAAATAAAGCATTACATCATCCAGATACAATCAAGGTCCGACTATGGAACCAAAATAAAAGAAGACTACCCCAAATGCTACACAGATCCCCGATCGTCCCGACTGGGCTCCACTACTGATCAACTAGAACGAAACAACACAAAGGACAAGATCTTCGTCGAGCTCCTCCTTGAGCTTGGTTGTGTCACCTTCTCGGGAACATCGGCACCTGCAAACTGGTTTTGGAAGCATCTGTGAGTCACGGGGACTCAGGAATCTCACACCCTCGCGATCAAGACTATTTAAGCTTATAGGTAAGGTAATGGTATGAGGTGGAGCTGCAGCAAGCGACTAGCATATATGGTGGCTAACATACGCAAAAGAGAGCGAGAAGAGAAGGCAAAGCACGATCGAACAACTATGATCAAGAAGTGATCCTAGAACAACCTACGTCAAGCATAACTCCAACACCGTGTTCACTTCCCGGACCCCGCTGAGAAGAGATCATCACGGTTACACACGCGGTTGATGTATTTTAATTAAGGTCAACTTCAGGTTTTCTACAACCGGACGTTAACAAATTCCCATCTTCCCATAACCGCGGGCACGACTTTCGAAAGTTCAAATCCTTGCAGGGGTGTCCCAACTTAGCCCATCACAAGCTCTCACGGTCAACGAAGGATATTCCTTCTAGCGGGAAGACCCGATCAGACTCGGAATCCCGGTTATAAGACATTTCGACAATGGTAAAACAAGACCAGCAAAGCCACCCAGATGTGCCAACAAATCCCGATAGGAGCTGCACATATCTCGTTCTCAGGGCACACCGGATGAGCCAGACGTCGGGTGGGCCAGCCCAGAGATGCCCCTGGTAGCTCCGGACATCGCTCAGTTTGGACCAACACTCAGAGGAGCACTGGCCCGGGGGTTTAAAATAAAGATGACCATTGAGTCTGCAGAACCCAAGGGAAAGAGAAGGCTAGGTGGCGAATGGTAAAACCAATGTTGGGCCATGCTGGAGGAGTTTTATTCTAGGCGAACTGTCAAGGGGTTCCCATTATTACCCAACCGCGTAAGGAACACAAAAATCCGGGAACATAACACCGATATGACGGAAACTAGGGCGGCAAGAGTGGAACAAAACACTAGGAGAAAAGGCCGAGCCTTCCACCCTTTACCAAGTATATAGATGCATTAATTAAATAAGCGATATTGTGATATCCCAACAAGTAAACCTATTCCAACAAGGAACAATATCTCCATGTTCCAACAAGGAACAAACTTCAATCTTCACCTGCAACTAACAACGCTATAAGAGGGGCTGAGCAAAGCGGTAACATGGCCAAACAACGGTTTGCTAGAACAAGGTGGGTTAGAGGCTTGGTTCAACAATATGGGAGGCATGATAAGCAAGTGGTAGGTATCGCAGCATAGGCATAGCAAAAGAGCGAGCATCTAGCAAGCAAAGATAGAAGTGATTTCGAGGGTATGATCATCTTGCCTGAAATCCCGCAAGGAAGAAGAACGAGTCCATCAAGAAGACGGACGGACGTAGAAGGACGGATCCTCACAAACTCAACGTTATCGGAACCAACCCGAAGAAGCAACACCGGAAAGAAGCAAACAATCATAGTAAAACAACCACCACATAAACATGGCATGATGCACAACCGAATATGATGCATGTCCGGTTTAAAGATACATGGCATGGCAAAGTGCACAGGCAATCCTACAAATTAAGTGGAGCTCAATATGCAACTCCGTTGCATATTGACGAAACACCACATTCGAGTTACTTAGTTCGATCTCGTTTATGTACCCAACAAGATTAAATGTTGTTAGCATGGCAAGAGGGTGAAGCAAAGTAAAACTACCTATCTAGTCAAGTTTAAATGAGGCCGGAAGCAACGAACAACAATTCCGGTAAATCCCCATATGCATAAATTAGGTTTGGTACCGTTCTGCCCTAAACACAATTTTAGGGTTGATAAACATGCAAAGTAAAGTCACCATGATAAACTAGGCATTTTTCCACCCCATTTGCATATAAAGTTTGTTAAGTTTGGAGCTACGGTTAATTTGTTATGAATTAAATCATTTTAGCAAGTTATTTAAGCAAATTTAAACAAACAACATCTTAAACATTTTGAACATAGAAGAAAGTTGCATATTATTAACCTAGATGAAATTCTAAGCAAGGTTCATATTTGGATGTTTTACATATGATGCATAGATCATGAGTTATAATATGCATGAAGACTAGGGACTAAACTGTAAACTGGCAGTTTTCTGGATAAATAGGAAAATCGCTGATAGAAAAAAAAAGACGCGGGCCGAAACTGTTAGCCCATCAGAAGGAAAAAAACACTGGGTGGCCTCACCATGGGCTTCGGCCCAGTCAGAGGAGGCAGCTGGCAGGCTGGATCGAACGAGGTGGGGGCCGGCCTCGCTGCGTGCCTGGCGCGTAGCGCTTGAGCGGGACGCGGTCAACGCTCGAGCAGAGTGAGCGTCCTCTTTCTCGATAAGAAGCAGAGCCGCCGCGGCGCGTCCTTGGCGCAGTGGATCCAGCGCAGAGACGATCTAGGCGGTCAACAAAGGAGCACGGGATCGAGGGGATCGCAGTGGACTTGACGCTAGGGGTCGTGCTTGCTCGATCGACGGGAAACAGCGGCGGCAGCGGATCTGGCGGCGGCTGGAGGGACTCCGGTGAGGAGGGCAGCAACCTAGAGACCGACGACGCCGCAGACTTGGCGCTCGCTGGAGGTCAACGAAGGCTCGGCGCGTTCTGGTGGCTTCTGTGCTCGAAGTAGGAGAGGTGGCGTGCGGGATGAGCGAGCTCCTGCTCGATGAAGAAGGAAGCAGAGGCCGGCGGACGCTCGGGACTGCTGCTGCTTCGGTGGTCATGGCGTGGGCGGAGCTCCTTCGCGTTCCTGGTACAGAGACAGAGAGAGAGAGAGTTGAGAGAGAGGAGGGGAAAGGAACGGGAAGGAGGTTGCAGGAGCGGAGGGGCCTCGGTTGCTGCTGCTGCTCGCGTGCTCCGGCGCGGGCGGAGCCATCAGCGAGGAGAAGGGAAGTGAGGTGGCGGTGACCTTGCAAGTTTGGATCGATGGGAGGAGCTGGTGGTTGGCTGTATCGGCTGCTGGATCAGGATCGAATGGATTCCGGTGGGGATTGGTCGGCGATGGATCCAAGGAGAGACCAAGTGGCGACGGGATGGATCCCGAGAGAGAGGAAAAGGCAGGTAGGTGGCGGCGGAGGGACAAGGCTCCTAGATTTTAGGGTTAGGTTGATTTGGTAGGTGGTGGTCTATAAATATAAGGAAAAGGGGGAGTTTGGATCGTCTGATCAAAATCGGACGGTTCAGAAAAATAGGCTAGGGAGTCCAAATAATAAAACAGTGATATTTTGTAGACGTTAGGGCATGATCCGGACACAACGGTAGCGACAGCCCGAGTCGGGTCCGGGACAACTTTCGGACGTGCGCGCGAGGAGGGCCGCGGGCATAACCGAGAGAGCGGTAGGCATGGGCCTAGGAGGACTGTGGAGAGCGGTTTGGACTGAGAGAAGAGGGGAGAGAGAGACCCGGCGACTGTTTCCGGAGATCAAAAATGTCTGACGATAGACCGGCTATACTGCCGCTAAAGTTTAACGTTGGGACGTCAAACGGACTCCGAATGCGATGAAACTTGACAGGTGGTCTACTGACAATAAAACAGCACCGCACGTCAACTTTCATCCCATTGTGAGAACATTTCCCGGCCACTTATAAAATAATATTTTGGACATGTCGCGGGCGCTTGCAAGGGTGTCTGGACTCAGAACAGACAACGAAAGGAACGAGGAGACCGGGACGGATGCAAGTTTTGAAAACATGATGATGCTATGCACATGATGACATGATGAAATGCAACACGCAAGCAAATGACATGGCAACAACAACGAATAACTGGACGACACCTGGCACATCGATCTCGGGGCGTCACAACACTCCACAACTACGAGAGGATCTCGTCTCGAGATCTAGAATGGCACCGGGGGAAAACAGAAGAGAAAAGAGAAGAGGTAAAACTAAGTTGCTTCTTTGACCAATGAGTGAAACCAAAGAACCTTGAGAGGTTAAACCATTTGATAAAGAATATAACGGAGATGATCGACGTACAAAACACTCCGCTAGAAAGAGTAACAAGGAACAATACGAGAACCTTGTAGGTCGGATGACATAAAAAAAGGTTGCAATGGACAAGAAGTACATACAAGCACTCCGGTTGAAACGAGATGTACAAAGAATGATAAGGATCAATTATGACAACACTCCAGTTGGAAATGGAAGGCATAGAATCTGAACTTGACAAAACAAGATATGGGTCGAAGAGAGCAACATCACAATGCCTTCGAAACAAATGTAGGAATGGAATCAAAAGAACGAAGGAGAAAACAACATCTTCTACCTCAAATGAGCTTGAAAAAGCCTCTTTAGGAGAAGGGTCGAACGGAGTTGTTGGAAACCAACAACGAAAAGAGTAAGCTTGTAGTGGGCTTATGAAGAACATCTCAAAACTACAAGGTGAAATTCTGCCACTGACGGAAACGATAAATTGGATTGATATCAACAAGGAGACGAGAACTTATTTCACCGGGAGGATAGATGAAGAACTTGGATCATATATTATCACCATTAATAGCAACAATCCTTAGGGGAAGCTTTAGGTGAAATATAACCCAAGATAATTCCAACGAAGAGGTTGATGGATTTAAAATACCCCATTTTTTTAGCAACCTGTGAATCATGAAACATGAACTCAAATTATCAAGAATGACATAATACCGCCTCCAATGATACGGTAGAAAGGATTGAACTTTGAAAAGCAACATGAAGAGTGCTTGAACTCCTCAAAACAAAACATGTGTCGAGCACCATGTTTATTTTAGAGTATATCTTGGTGGAACTTAGCTACGAGAGAAATCTTGAAGAACAATTGAAGAATGAAAAGAATCCTTGATGAACCATCATGTTGAGCCTTCGTGAAGAACTCTGGTAATAAAAGAATGATTAAACGAAAAGGAAAAAGAAGTTGAAAACACAAGGTGAAGCCTTGCGATGATTTAGATGGAGCTTCGCGACGATATAATGCAGAAAAAACTTGGAACTCCGGAAAAGAAAAGATGAAACAACTGAAATCAAGAATTTTGATGAACCTCCGGAATAAGGAATTAAATCACTTGGATGAAACAAGAATAAGAATTATGTTATGCGTATCCTTCACCAATTAAATTGATGACCCACATTGGATTTGGCATGCTACTTATTCTCGTAGAAAAGATTAAGATAGATATAGCGTCAAACTTAAGACGGTCTTCAACGATCCACCGGTAGGACTGAAAACAACGAATACATTGATATGATAAACGAAGGAAGAAGAATCTTGAACAAACCACCATAAGAATTGAAAAAGAACGAATAAAAGATAACGAATCACCGGGAAGGATTATAAAAAACACGAAGATACTCGAGAGGATTTAGATCCATGAGAACAAAGAGATCACGAGCTGATAAGAGAATACTTGAATGATGCACCGGTGAGATTTGGGGAACGAGAGCTGAAAGCTGAGAATGAACAAGTCTTCTGAAATGATGGGCTCCAGGTAACAAACTGAGAACACTCTTGAATTGCTCCAGAAGGATGAAAAGAATTCTCACAACCGAAAATAATTATGAGAGAATGGCATAAAGCTAGCACCGTGAATCTTGGAGAGAATGGAGCAAGATATGGAGGAAAATTCTTCTTCGGTCTTCAAATGTAGAGAATGACGACGAGGAACAACACCAAGAATTATTTAGACACTCCGGAAGAATCAAAACGAAGAGGTTGAGCCAACGATGAAAAGATTTTTACAGATCTTGGAGAAAACATTTGACTGATGACAATTCATTCTTACGTCAAACTTTGAAAGAATTTGAGGATAGCTCCGGGAAAATAAGAAGAGTCAGGTAAGATCCTAGGAACAGACCTGTGGGTTAGGGCCCATTCAAAAGAAACACCGTAGAACGATTTAAAAGAGAGAATGCACCGGTAAGATTTAAATGGCTAGAATGAGATAACAACCTCGAAATAGGTTGAACTGATCTTGAAAGACAAGACGAGCCTACTGAGATATCTTCAGCACTCCCGAACAAATGAATAGCGAGAAGTGAATATTATGAGGTGCACCGGTATGAGAAGGTATTTGAAACGAGGAAAAAGGGATATGAGATCAACACTGAAAGCTTGATTTGAAACCACCGGAGATGAAAAGAACGAAGAATTATGAACTTGAAGCTCCGCTAGAATCCTCATGAGAATCACTGGATAAGAACATTGACGAGAAAGGAATGGAGAGGCTTCCCATGAATAAAATGATACTTGAATAAGAAATATGAGTCCTTGAAGAAAAAGGGTGGGTAGGTGGGAAAACAAAGACAACTTGGAGACGGATGAAACAAACACCGTTGAGAAGAACTGATACTTGATCAAGCGGATGTTGAAAACGAACGGATTCACTTGAAGAGAAACACGCCGGTTGAAAAAGGATTGACATGGCAATCTCGATTACCAAGAAGGATTGGTATCCACATTGGAGTATGAGAACACCGCTTAGGGAAGGTATGGAATCAACATTTGACTTCGAAGCAACTCGAATACCACAACTCAAAACAAAACAAAGGATTGGCTGCAAAATAAACCGGAACAAACATATGATAGAGATTTCATCTGAAGTTTTTGTGGTGGGGCCTACACGGGCTCGATCGTACAACACCATCATGTACAAGGCAGTGCACATGACATACGAAGCGTCCTCGAGTCGGCATAGCCAAGGACTCTTTAAGACACAATGAGACCACTGTAAAACCAACCGTGGATAGGCGGACCACTAGACGTCGAACCCCAATTTCATATCATACATCTGTCAGAAAAGATATCCTACGAACTACTTGAATTCCCACTTATAAACTCCCGAAATTTTCGGGTTATGCAATCAGGTGTTGGGGATACAGGGGAAGCATAATATCTCACCCAAAACTAGCAAATCCTACATCCAGCTGTATCCATCCTTCAACACATAACCAAGAAACCTTCGGAAATCATCTACCTCAACCTTCGAAAAGCATCCATTATACGAGTTATGGCAATACTCCCGAACTCCCGCCCCAGTACTGGGTGGCGTCGAGGTTATCTCACCACCAACTGCATAAAAGAGATTTTCGATGTCAGCGAAACTAAACTCAGGTATTCCAGAACTGCAACGATAAAATTGTGACGACAACACCTCGGAGCTCAACTCACCGGGACACTACCACAACCCCTAAATGACAGGAGGCACCAAGAACAATGTTCTCGTCACAAATCGATCGGCACGATTCCAAGATACCCGCGTGGTCCTAAATTTTTTTTAGTGACATTTGAGAAGAGAAGAGTCAAAACTCTACGTCAGGATGCCTCACCAGAGCGACGAAGGGACCGAGGAGTAAAAAGAATTCCTAACTCTCCGATATATATAATCCTTAATGACTCAAAACATTTCTAGACTCAATAACGCCAGCGATTCAATCAAGCAGGGGGCTCCTAAGGTCAGGGAAGGCTCTGTTACCAACTTGTAACGCCCTCGATGCGGCTATATCTCCCACGTGTCGAAGCACGACTTAGAGGCATAACCGCATTGAAAGCAATGTCGCAAGTGAGGTAATCTTCACACAACCCATGTAATACATAAAGAAAAGAGATACATAGTTGGCTTACAATCGCCACTTCACACAATACATAAATAAAGCATTACATCATCCAGATACAATCAAGGTCCGACTACGGAACCAAAATAAAAGAAGACTACCCGAAATGCTACACAGATCCCCGATTGTCCCGACTGGGCTCCACTACTGATCAACTAGAACGAAACAACACAAAGGACAAGATCTTCATCGAGCTCCTCCTTGAGCTTGGTTGCGTCACCTGCTCGGGAACATCGGCACCTGCAAACTGGTTTTGGAAGTATCTGTGAGTCACGAGGACTCAGCAATCTCACACCCTCGCGATCAAGACTATTTAAGCTTATAGGTAAGGTAATGGTATGAGGTGGAGCTGCAGCAAGCGACTAGCATATATGTTGGCTAACATATGCAGAAGAGAGCGAGAAGAGAAGGCAAAGCACGATCGAACAACTATGATCAAGAAGTGATCCTAGAACAACCTACGTCAAGCATAACTCCAACACCGTGTTCACTTCCCGGACCCCGCCGAGAAGAGACCATCACGGTTACACATGCGGTTGATGTATTTTAATTAAGGTCAACTTCAGGTTTTCTACAACCGGACGTTAACAAATTCCCATCTGCCCATAACCGCGGGCACAGCTTTTGAAAGTTCAAATCCCTGCAGGGGTGTCCCACTTAGCTCATCACAAGCTCTCATGGTCAACGAAGGATATTCCTTCTAGCGGGAAGACCCAATCAGACTCGGAATCCCGGTTACAAGACATTTCGACAATGGTAAAACAAGACCAGCAAAGCCACCCAGATGTGCTGACAAATCCTGATAGGAGCTGCACATATCTCGTTCTCAGGGCACACCTGATGAGCCAGACGTCGGGTGGACCAGCCCAGAGTTGCCCCTGGTTGCTCCGGACATCGCTCAGTTTGGACCAACACTCAGAGGAGCACTGGCCCGGGGGTTTAAAATAAAGATGACCCTTGAGTCTGCAGAACCCAAGGGAAAGAAAAGGCTAGGTGGCAAATGGTAAAACCAATGTTGGGCCATGCTGGAGGAGTTTTATTCAAGGCGAACTGTCAAGGGGTTCCCATTATTACCCAACCGCGTAAGGAACGCAAAAATCCGGGAACATAACACCGATATGACAGAAACTAGGGCGGCAAGAGTGGAGCAAAACACTAGGCAAAAAGCCCAAGCCTTCCACCCTTTACCAAGTATATAGATGCATTAATCAAATAAGTGATATTGTGATATCCCAACAAGTAAACCTGTTCCAACAAGGAACAATATCTCCATGTTCCAACAAGGAACAAACTTCAATCTTCACCTGCAACTAACAACGCTATAAGAGGGGCTGAGCAAAGCGGTAACATAGCCAAACAACGGTTTGCTATAACAAGGTGGGTTAGAGGCTTGGTTCAACAATATGGGAGGCATGATAAGCAAGTGGTAGGTATCGCAGCATAGGCATAGCAAAAGAGCAAGCATCTAGCAAGCAAAGATAGAAGTGATTTCGAGGGTATGATCATCTTGCCTGAAATCCCGCAAGGAAGAAGAACGAGTCCACGAGGACATAGAAGGACGGATCCTCACAAACGCAACGTTATCGGAACCAACCCGAAGAAGCAACACCAGAAAGAAGCAAACAATCATAGTAAAACAACCACCACATAAACATGGCATGATGCACAACCGAATATGATGCATGTCCGGTTTAAAGATACATGGCATGGCAAAGTGCACAAGCAATCCTACAAATTAAGTGGAGCTCAATATGCAACTCCATTGCATATTGACAAAACACCACATTCGAGTTAGTTCGATCTCGTTTATGTACCCAACAAGATTAAATGTTGTTAGCATGGCGAGAGGGTGAAGCAAAGTAAAACTACCTATCTAGTCAAGTTTAAATGAGGCCGGAAGCAACGAACAACAATTCCGGTAAATCCCCATATAAATAAATTAGGTTTGGTACTGTTCTGCCCTAAACACAATTTTAGGGTTGATAAACATGCAAAGTAATGTCACCATGATAAACTCGGCATTTTTCCACCCCATTTGCATATAAAGTTTGTTAAGTTTGGAGCTATGGTTAATTTGTTATGAATTAAATCATTTTAGCAAGTTATTTAAGCAAATTTAAACAAACAACATCTTAAACATTTTAAACATAGAAGAAAGTTGCATATTATTAAACTAGATGAAATTCTAAGCAAGTTTCATATTTGGATATTTTACATATGATGCATAGATCATGAGTTATAATATGCATGAAGACTAGGGACTAAACTGTAAACTGGCAGTTTTCTGGATAAATAGGAAAATTGCTGATAGAAAAAAAGACGCGGGCCGAAACTGTTAGCCCATTAGAAGGAAAAAAACACTAGGTGGCCTCACCATGGGCTTCGGCCCAGTCAGAGGAGGCGGCTGGCAGGCTGGATTGAACATGGAGGGCCGGCCTCGCTGCGTGCCTGGCGCGTAGCGCTTGAGCGGAGCGCGGTCAACGCTCGAGCAGAGCAGGCGTCCTCTTGCTCGACAAGAATCAGAGCCGCTGTGGCACGTCCTTGGTGCAGTGGATCCAGCGCAGAGACGGCCCAGGCGGTCAACGAAGGAGCACGGGATTGAGGGGATCGCAGTGGACTTGACGCTAGGGGTCGTGCTTGCTCGATCGACGGGGAAACAGCGGCAACAGCGGATCTAGCGGCGGCTTGAGGGACTCTAGTGAGGAGGGCGGCGACCTGGAGACCGACGATGCCGCAGACTTGGCGCTCGCTGGAGGTCAACGAAGGCTCGGCGCGTTCTGGTGGCTTCTGCGCTCGAAGCAGGAGAGGTGGCGTGCGGGATGAGCGAGCTCCTGCTCGATGAAGAAGGAAGCAGAGGCCGGCGGACGCTCAGGACTGCTGCTGCTTCGGTGGTCATGGCGTTGGTGGAGCTCCTTCACGTTCCTGGTATAGAGACAGAGAGAGAGTTGAGAGAGAGGAGGGGAAAGGGACGGGAAGGAGGTTGCAGGAGTGGAGGGGCCTCGGTTGCTGCTGCTGCTCGCGTGCTCCGGCGCAGGCGGAGCCATCAGCGAGGAGAAGGGAGGTGAGGTGGCGGTGGCCTTGCAGGTTTGGATCGATGGGAGGAGCTGGTGGTTGGCTGTATCGGCTGCTGGATTAGGATCGAATGGATTCCGGTGGGGATTGGTCGGCGATGGATCCAAGGAGAGACCAAGTGGCGACGGGATGGATCCCGAGAGAGAGGAAAAGGCAGGTAGGTGGCGGCGGAGGGACAAGGCTCCTAGATTTTAGGGTTAGGTTGATTTGGTAGGTGGTGGTCTATAAATATAAGGAAAAGGGGGAGTTTGGATCGTCTGATCAAAATCGGATGGTTCAGAAAGAATAGGCTAGGGAGTCCAAATAATAAAACGGTGATATTCTGTAGACGTTAGGGGATGATCCGGACACAACGGTAGCGACAGCCCGGGTCGGGTCCGGGACAACTTTCGGACGCGCGCGCGAGGAGGGCCGCGGGCATAACCGAGAGAGGGGTAGGCATGGGCCTAGGAGGACTATGGAGAGCGGTTTGGACTGAGAGAAGAGGGGAGAGAGAGACCCGACGACTGTTTCCGGAGATCGAAAACGTCTGACGATAGACCGGCTATACTGCCGCTAAAGTTTAACGTTGGGACGTCAAACGGGCTCCGAATGCGATGAAACTTGACAGGCGGTCTACTGAAAATAAAACAACACCGTACGTCAACTTTCATCCCATTACAAGAACATTTCCCGGCCACTTATATTTCGGACATGCCGCGAACGCGTGCAAGGGTGTCTGGACTCAGAACGGACAACAGAAGGAACAAGGAGACCGGGACGGATGCAAGTTTTGAAAACATGATGATGCTATGCACATGATGACATGATGAAATGCAACACGCAAGCAAATGACATGGCAATGACAACGAATAACTGGATGACACCTGGCACATCGGTCTCGGGGCGTCACAAAGATCCCCCAAGTGGATTCAAGAACCCCTTGTGGGAAGATCCCCTAGTGGATTCAAGACTTCTTTCCTCATAGGATTGGGATGAACTAGTTACCTTTGTATCATCCTTTGTTGTCCTTGGATCTTTGTTACCTTTTTGTGTATGTGGATCTTGAGCATGTGTGATTGGATCAAGTCAATTTGAGTGTTTCCTCTCGTTTCCCCTCTTGTGTTATTCGTGGTCTTCATGGGATCCGCTCCAATCGTGAAAGATCGGCCCCACTCCACATCATTTTGGCTGTGCTGGCCAATCACCTATGCAGGGTTTCAAGTTGAGGTGCCTCTAGGGGCTCCTCGAAAATGTCGTATTCGTCGGTGTGTAGGATCGGAAGTATGGCTAGTGGGGGGTGATTAGACTACTTGACCAAATAAAAACTTATCCTTTTCCCAATTTTATATGTCCATGTTGATGGAGACTTCAACCCACGGAGGGTAACAGCTGCGCGAGTCCATGAAGGGCTCCACCCATGAAGGGTCCATGAAGAAGCAACCTTGTCTATCCCACCATGGCTTACACGTCCACGAAGTACTAGCCTCACTCGGGGTAAATCTTCATGAATTAGGCGATCTCCTTTCCCTTACAAACTCCTCGGTTCAACTCCATGTGATCTTGGAGGCTCCCAAGTGATACCTAACCAATCTAGGTGACGCCACTCTCCAAAAGGTAATAGATGCTGTGTTGATGATGACTCCTTGCTCTTGTGCTTCAAAAGATAGTCTCCTCAACATTCAATCACTCTCACAGATTTGTCTTGGGTAGGAGAAGGATTGGAGTGGAAAGAAACTTGGGGAGGCTAGAAATCAAGGTTCAAATGGTTGGATTGGAATGCCTTGATCTCAACACATGAGTAGGTAGTTCTCTTTCAGAGAATGAATTGTGGAAGTGTAGCTTTGTTCTGATGGCTCTCTTAGAGAGTGAGTGAGGGTGGAGGGGTATATATAGCCTTCACCGAGAATCCAACCGTTACAACCTTTTGACTCAACTTGGTGACACCAAAACAAAATCTCAGTGAGACCGATCTGTGTAAAAGATTCGAACATTGGGATTTTTGGTGAGACTGAATGGATCAACTCGGAGCGACCGATATGTGATGACCTAAGTGTGACCTCGTTTCTGTAGTTTTGATCAAACAAACTCAGTAATTCTAAAATGGGGCGAAGGGGTTACATAAACTTGCTCATGACATTTCCGTGGGACCGGATGTCATCTCAGTAGAACCAAATTCCTAGGGTTTAGCTGTGGCTCTGTCTAAGGTAAACTCGGTGGGTCCGGATGTGGAGGTTTCGGTGGGACCGAGTTTGGCGTAGGGTTTGGATAGATTTAAATGTGGGAAAATGTCTCGTTTTTGAGCAATATCTTGAAGCACTTGAGCAACCAAGTCATGATCAAAACCTCATCCCCTTTTAATAGTATTGGCTTTCGTATGGAATCAATGTGATCTTGGATCACTTAACCAAAAATGAAGAATCTTGAAGCTTTGTGCCAATATGTTACCGTAGCATTTTGAGGGGTCCACTTCAACATGTCCTTAACATGCCAACATTGAACTTTCCTGAAATCTATCTTTGAATAGGCATTAGTTCAATGACATATATGTTGTTATGAATTACCAAAACAACTCAGGGATTAGTTGCACGTTCACGGGGCCGAGGCTTTCTTCTTTCCTGGACTCTGGATTGTAGTCGTCGTCATTGGGGTCATCTTAATCCCTGTTGATCATATCATCAGCGTTGATATTGTCGCTACCACTGTCAATGGTGCCATCATTAGTTGCGTCGCCATTGGTAGTATCGTCGCTTTCGGTCCCCTTGCTTGTATATCCATTGCATGCCCGCATTACGGCGCCCTTGCGTCGGCATTTAGAGTTTTCTCCTCCTCCTCCGTGTTGGGAAATGTTGCATGGAAAACAAAAAAATTATATGCGCATGCAATGATCTATACATGGAGATGCATAGCAACGAGGGGGGAGTGTGTCTACGTACCCTAGTAGACCATAAGCGGAAGTGTTTGATAACGCGGTTGACATAGTTGAACTTGTTCTAGCTCCGACTGATCAAGTACCAAACGTACGGCACCTCCGAGTTCTGCACACATTCAGCTCGGTGACGTCCCTCGCCTTCTTGATCCAGCAAGTTTGTCGAGGAGTAGATGAGTTCTGTCAGCACGACGGTGTGGTGACGGTGATGGTGAAGTGATCCGTGCAGGGCTTCGTGTAAGCACTACGAAGATATGACCGTGGGAGTAAACGGTGGAGACGGGCGCCGCACACGGCTAGGCAATTGTATGGTTGTGCTAGGGGTGCCCCCCACATATATATAGGTGGAGGGAGACAGGAGCAGCAAAGGTGTAACATCCTGGTGTAATGATGCTACAGTAATCCCTGAGATCAAGCTAATCATTTTGCTATAGCGGTGCTTAGTCACTTTGATCAATATTCCTTTTTAAATTCCAGTTGAACTCAAATTCTAATTCTGAGTGAAATTCAAAAATGCTCAAACATGCATACTAAAATGTTCAAGCTGTTTCAAATAATCATTTGGTAATATTGGTTGAGAAACCAAATTTTTATAGAAAGTTTAGATGCACTAAAATAAAATAAAAGTTAACAAAGAAAACAAAATAAAAAAACATAAAAGGGGAGAGGCCCCGTCCCTCACTGGGCCTCGGCCTAGGTAACCCCCAGGCCGGCCCACACGCCCCCCCTCTCTGGCCTACAAGGCCACCCCGACCCAAACCCTAGCGCTGACCACCTCCACTCCCGCCACGACTTTCTCTCTCCCTCTCCTGATCCGTTCTGGATCGGGTCGTTCCCCCTTCCCCCCGCTGCGTCCCTGATGCCACCGTCACTCAGGACCCCCTCGCCGGAGCCTCCCGACGCCACCAACACCGCTGCCCACACCACCCCACAAGACCTCCTCGAACCCATCGCGTCGCTGCTCGCCTCCCGACTCCTCCTCTCCATCGCGTGTCACCCGCCTGAGACCTCTGCCTCGCTGTCGCTGTCCAAAGTCGTTGTCGCTGGAAACGCATCCCCGGCCCCTCCCCGAGCCGACTTTTGCACAACTACAGGCCCCGGTGAGACCTCGTCCGTCTTCGCTCCGTTCCCGTGTGATTCGGTCGCCATAGATCGCTGCCCGCACCCGCCGGCGTGCTCCCCAGCCCCGCCGCCGCACACGTCGTCCCGCAGCTTCGTCCGGCGCCCGCATCCGCCGCCGTCCATGTTCCGCTCCGGCGCTCGCCTCATGGCGCCTTGACCGCCGATGCTGCCTACTGCCACGCGCCGCCACTGTGCTATGCCGCGCCCGCCCGCCTGACCTCACCGGCATTGCCCGCCGCGACCAGCTTGCCCTGCTCCCCCTCGCGTCGCCGCCCGCCTTCGCCGCAGATGCCCCGCGCCGCTCCTCCCGTGCCACCGGCTCGTTCTGGCCTCGTCCAGGCCATTGCCCCGGTGCCCCTGGCTCTGGTGACCCGGGCCCGTTCCCAGCCGTGCCCTGCCACTGGCTGCCGCCGCCGCCCAGGCATCACCCTGCTCCCCGCCCCGTGGTGGCCTTGGGCACGGGTTACCGCTAACCCGCCCCGCTAGGCCGCTGAGCCTATGACAATGGGGCCCCACAGGTCTCTTCTCTTAAAAAATATAAATGTAAAAACCTTTCTTGAAAAAGGTTATAAAAATATAATTAATTATTAAATAATTAACATGTTTAAATTAAACTAATTATTTAGTTAACCTAGCTAATCTATAATTAATTAAACGAGTATATGACAGTGGGACCCCTCTATCAGTTTGACCAGTCAACATGTCAAAGTTGACTGCTGACATCACTCTAACCTCATGCTGACTGTCGTCATTCTGGGAACGGGGGTCCCCAGACTTGCCTGCCTGCGGCCCATGGCGTGGCTCCGCAAGCGGGCCTGTACGACCCATCTTCACCAACAAGCATTCAAGACCCTCGCGAGGGGCCAAGCCTCGTGAGGCGGACGACACAAGACCTCCTCGGGATCAGCCTCACCAGGCTGGGTCGCGAGTTGCAGAGAGATCAAGGCAAGGCAAACCTCGCGAGGTTCCAATGACGTGAGCCATGACAATCGAGACCAGGCGGGCGCCAGCGTGCACAATGTCCTTGTTTCCTCTTTGGTGCTAAGGAGGCAAGCACAGGCAAAGAGTACCGAGGCATCAAGCAAAGGTTTCCATATCGGTGCAACAAGACCAAGACCAACATGCCGGCAAGGTGGAGGTCACCATGGATCCCAAGGCGGCATCACCACCAGAGCCTTTGGCAGGCGAAGACTGCTTTTGTCAGGATAACTTGTACTAGCTGTCCCCTTTTAAATTGGCAGTTGTTGGCTCCCTTCCTGCTCAATATTTGGGGAGAGGACCAGGGCCTCTATAAATAGGATTAGCCACCACAGTAGGCGGGGGACGAGAACCTCAGCCATCTCAACTTGGACTGGATCCAACCCATCCTCACACCCACCAAGCACAAGAACACCTCACCTCAGGAGGATGTTCTTTCCCTTGTATTGTTCATCCTTAGCCCAAGAGGCAATCCACCACACCACACTAGAGTAGGGTATTACACCACAATGGTGATCCGAACCAGTATAAATCTTATGTCTCTTGTGCTGCGAGTTGGTCGAGCTTGCCTTTGAGATCGTGGCGAGGTTGAGGGCGTGAGTTGGTAGGGGGAGATCTTCGTGCGCACCCTAGTGTTCGAACCTTGAGGGTTTTGCCGGAACCTGAAATCCAGCATTTGGCGCGCCAGGTAGGGGTGCGTCGGGGCTCTTCTTACGCCAGTTGATCCGCTCGTTGGTCCCCCGACACCCTGCGGCTCCGATGTCCGGTGACTCAAGGACCAAAGCTGACCATTAGGCAGTCTGGCCAGCCCGGGCGGCGCAGCCCGCCCAAGAAGACCTCAACCCAGCACCTCAGGCAGCACGCGCACCACCAAACACTGCGGGGCGTGGGCAACGCAGTCACCCGCCGTCCGCCCTTACTCCGCGACAAGTATGGGTAGCCGCAAGAGCCTCAAGCCACGTCGCGGCCGTGGCGCCACACACCCGACAGGAGCAAGCAATCATGAGGGCCACGCTCACAGTGGCTCAGGAACTGCTGCGATGCCGGTTAATGGAGAGCGGCCGAGATGCATTGCTGGAGCGCGTCGTCGAGCTCTTGGATGCCGCGGCCTCGGGAGCACCACCCTTCTGCTCTCTGCTCACACCACAAGCCGCGGTCGGGTCGCATGGGGGGCCTCAATGCGCCCGCATGCCCACGGGCGCGCCACCGGGCTTCATCGACACCGGCGCAACCAACGGAGCTGGACGCCCGTTCGCACCCGCGCCACCTCCGGTGGGCGGGGGCACGAGCGCTGCCACCTATGGCCCTGGCGGGATGCAACCCTACCATCCTCAAGGCGGCACATTGGGCGGGGCAACATGGAGCGTGGGGCACTACGGTGAGGTCTTTGAGGCGGCGGCCTCGGAGGCCTATGTGCCCCGCATGGTTGACCAGGAGTACATGCTGGAAGACGACCCTGGCTCGGTCCTCGAGCTGGGCTGGGAAGAGGAGGCGCTAGAAGTTGGCACCTTTCAGGAGCCCTCCGGAAGCCTCACCAACCGCGCCGGCGACGACGGCTATAGGGTACCACTAATTCCTCAGGAGCAGGCTTACGGTAACCATGGGACGCAGGAGGATCAGGTTGCAGCAGTGGATGGCGGCCCCAGCTCGTCGGCCTCCCTGCCGCCAGGGGGGCACGCTGGGGGCTGCAGGAGAGGGGCCGGAAGCAAGGCCCCTCCCCGTTCCGCACAGAGCAAGGCGTCCCTCGGAGGTAGGCCCTCTGTCGGGGAGGTGCTCCAGTGCCTTCCCCTGGCAGAAGACCTGTGGTCTCCGAGGGCGCCACTGGTGTCCCCTTTGCCCCTTGGTGTCGTCCTGGTTACCGGTCGCCCCCAACGGTGGTCGAGGGAGGCACAAGGCGGGGCCCTCGTCTGGCGATATGAAGTAAGGCTCACGCCTGTTAAGGTCTCCGCTCGTGACACTCTCACGTAATAAGGAGTGGGGTTGTACACGCCCTAGAGTCTCAGGAGTGCCGCCCTCAGGCCTCGGGGGCTCCCTCCCACGTCCTAGTGGCAGCACTTAGCTCCGCGCTGGTGAGAAGACAAGAAGACTAGACTAGGCGCCGGATGCGGACATTTGCTTTGGATCTCTTTTCTGTAACCCTGTCTTCTGGATTTGGATTTAAGTTGAAGTTGAATTTTCATCGATGCGCGCGAGGGGTGCCTTTTCTCGTTCGAGCAATTTCTTGCTATCTGGTTCTTGCCTTAATTCGGAGCTTGCGCCTGTTGCTTCCCCCTCACGGGCCCCTCGCGAGCGGGGCTAGGCATGGTGCACACGCGCCACGCGCATGTCGCTCCACGGCTAGTGCTTGCTTATCACGCGGCCCCCTCGGGCGTGTCGACGAGCCCCTCAGGAGCCTCCCAGAAACTCGCAACCTCACGAGCTGGCTTGGGGCTCGTCCAAGCTAAGGTAAACTGCAACAACAAACTTGCCCCAGGATACGTGAGTTCATGAAGACACATATTCAACTCGACCTAAGAGGATAGAGGCAGTAGTATATTTACATGAGGGGCTTCCCCTCCAAAAATGCTCTTACAACATCTAGGGCCGTGCCCGAGCTTTTGCATGCAGGACAAACAACTGGGAAACAAGGGATCAGTCGTACATGTCACTCGCCGCGTCCCCCGGATCGCCCTCGTATGCGTCGCTGGCATCGCTTCCATTGTCGCTAGCATCACCATCACCTCCACCAGCGCCGCCATCACCATCGTCGACCACGTCGCCTTCGTGCGCTGCGACCACCACCACATCATCATCAAAAGTGAAGGCCCTGACCAGCGCATCCACATTGTCTTCCACCCATCGCACCAGGTCACCCCGGATGGCCTCGGGTATAGGAGCAATGACGGCGTCAGAATCAAAGTTGGGATCGGTGTTTTGGAGATGGCTGAAGACGCGGGAGAATGCACGCCCAAGCAGGCCATGGCTCCTCTCTTCAACAAGTTGGCGAGCTCTCTCGGAACGATTCTCCAAGCATGTCACCACGTCAGTAAAGAAGCGGAGGTGGCTGGCATAGTCATTCGCGTGGGGATGAGGAGCATTCTCATCGCAGATGTGGCCCAATGCCACATTGGCCCTGTTCCTGAGGGCCTTGAGCATGGGGGCGTGCACGCGCTCCAATGTTCGTTGTTGAAGCACTTCCTCCCTGTTCTATTGCACGATGGACTCGGCGTTGGCGACCCGCTGCTGGAGAGGAAGCAGCTCGGCGCGGGTAGAGGCCAGCTCAGCCTGAGCCAAGGCCAGGGCGGCTGCGGTGGCCTCCTCGCGCTGTTCCACCTTAGTCAGCCTAGACTTGAGGGCAGCAGTCCTGCCCGTGGCCTCGGCCGCTATGAACTCCAACTTCAAGTCGTACCTGCCATCAAGATCTACACGAGCCTTGGCCACCTGGCGATCGATCTCCTCCTGGGCCCTGGCCTCACATGCACCAATGGCATCTTCCGCTTGGGAAACCTGACGCTCCCTCGTCTCCAGTTCCTTGAGCTTAAGGCTACGCTCCACGGCTTCCAGCGCCAACGCCTCCTCGCGCTTCCGGATCTCTTCCTCTTCGGCGAGCATCCCCCTCAACAACGCGAGGGCGGCTCTGCGCGCCTCCACTTGCTGCTCCAAGGAGGCGCTCTAGGCTTGGAGCTCCCACACGCGCTTCTCTGCGGCCTCGCGACGGCAGTCAGCTTCCCGTGCCTCTTCCTGAGCTCAGGAGCAGGTCTCTCACGAGGCTGCGAGAGAAACCTCAGCCTTCGCATTATCAAGCTCGCGCTGGTGGCGCTCGAGGTTGATAGCCACCTCAGCTTATGCCGCTCCACCACTAGCCGAAGACCCTCAGCTACGAGGTGCGTGTCCACATCCATGAGCTCTTCACCAAGCTGGTTCATCGCGCCCATCGCCTCCTGAAAGAGCTCGTGGCGGATGACGCTCCTTTCTTGCGACGACTTGAGCATGCTGCTGGCTCCGTCCTCCGCCGTGGGGACTGCAGATGGGGCCCAAAGCGGCTTGCCCCCTTTCAGCAGGGGCTGGGGGCTGGCGCCCACCCGATTGCAGGCCAGGCCTCGCGAGGAGCCCGAACGTGTGGAGGCCTGCTGTTTGAAGTGGAGCCCAAGACTAAAGCCACCCAGCTACCATCCACGACCAGGGGAGGAACCCTTGGCATGCTTATTGTACTCCAAGCAAGGCCGCGAAGGAGAGACGGCGAGGACGCAAGCTCAAGACGCCTTGTTGACGGGCTGGCTTCCCCGGTTGACTCCATGTTGTGAGCAGCGCGCGGGCTTGCAGTGCTCAAGTCTAGTGGGAGAAACGAGGTGAGAGGAGGTTGCTTCTCAGGATATTCCGTGGCCTTGGCGGAAGGGATCCTGAAGAGACATCGTCAGGAAGGGAAGCAGCACGTGGAGAATCACCAAGATAAGGTACTTACTACTCAGCAGTGATGTACTTTCTCCGTTTTAACGGCCCGAAGGTGCCGCTGCCGCGGCTTGGGGACCCCTTCCTCTTGTGGAGCTCTTCAAAGTCCATGCAAAGCTGATCGAAGCACTGGACATGGCGGCCAACACGAGGCGCAACTGGAGAAGCGCTCGAAGGGGTAGCCTCAGGAGCACCAAGATGAGGGGAGCTATCGGGCTTTGCCTCACAGTGATCTGCCGAGGCCTTAGGAGCCCCGACCTCAGGAGACGCGGGCTGCGTCGCCCCCTCAACCGCCGCCCAGGGCAAGAATCACAAGTTCCCGAGGACGACGCCTCGGGAGCCCTGGGCGGCATTAGGACCTCGGCACCTGCGCCATCGGCCTCCAGCAGTGCTCGCCCCCTGCATCCACACTTGGGGCAAGCTCGACGCCAGTAGCAAGGAGGGGAGCCACGTCGACGGGGTTCTCACGGGGCCCCACCAGACCGACTGGACGCAGCCCCCACTCATTAGAGGAGGGCATACGCTCCACAAATTCCACCTTGTTCGAGCAGCGGTACAGCAAGCAACTCTTCCCTGGCATGTCATCTGGCGACAGGACACCCGTTCGGACCTCGAGCACCATTCGCCGCGCCTCAAGGCGGAGCCCGGACTCCTGAAGTCTCATGCGGTCCTTGCTGCTGAGCAAGGCCCACATTGGTCGGGAAAGGCGCCGAAGCAGAGCAACCCGACGCCGGACGAACTCCTTCACCACCATAGGCGCAGTCACGCCAAGTTCTTTCAGTCCCTTCATCCTAAGCCAGACGAGGGCAAGGCGAGAATCGGTGAGCCTTTGATGGCACCAACCGGAGTTAGGAATGGCAGGCGCCGGCGGAGAATGGAGCAGAGGGCTGAGCACTCCGTCATCAATGAATACCCATCGTGTCCGAAACTCGCTCGTGGATGGTGGAAGCTCGAAGTCAATCCCCGCACCTACCGTTGCCACCATGGCCTGGAAGCTCAGGCACCCCGAGCTCTACCGGGGATCGATCGGGTGCAACGAGAAGAAGTGGCGGAGAAGGGCCACGGAAGTAGCAATGCCCACCATGGCCTCGCAAACAAAGGTGAAGACAACAAGAAGGGTCACGAATTGGGGATCAAGGTGCAGCATGTGGATCTGATAATGGGAAAGCACTACGTTGAAGAAGGCGGAGAAAGGAGGAACCAGGCCAGCCCAAAGGGCGTCGATGAAGAATGGGACCTCGGTGGCAGTCCGGTCGATATGAGCATGAGACGCAGGCCAGGCCACTGTCCTTCCCCACTCATTGAAGCTGGAGGCAAGCATGGGACGCACCTTGTCCATGGCTTCTTGGTTGAGCACCAGCGACCTGCCAACGGCAGGCTCAGCGGTCGGGCGTAGCCCGGCGGAGGACAGGGGACTCTTCCCTTTCTCCGACTGGTCCGGTGCCATGGCAATGGGAGGATTGAGCTCACGTCGGATCGGGGGGAGAGGCTGAGCTTCGAGGAAGCGGAAGAATTGGGAAGTGCACGGCAACAACGGGAGGGAAACCGTGTAGACCGCGGTGGCCACCTAGCCAGGCGGGTATCAAGGCAGCATGGGGAAGCGGAGACGCCCACGTCCAATCAACCGCCACGCGTCGACCTAGGCCACAGTCTATTGGGGCCCGCGCTGCTCCGCACTTGCCCCTTGGCTTCGCCTCGAAGCCAAGCCCGAGCACGCCTTGGGCCCGGGGGCTACTGTCGGTGTTCTGGGAATGGGGGTCCCCAGACTTGCCTGCCTGCGGCCCATGGCGTGGCTCTGTAAGCGGGCCCATACGTCCCATCTTCACCAACAAGCATTCAAGACCCTCGCAAGGGGCCAAGCCTCGTGAGGCGGACGACACAAGATCTCCTCGGGAGCAGCCTCACCAGGCTAGCTCGCGAGGGGCGGAGAGATTAAGGAAAGGCAAACCTCACGAGGTTCCAAGGACGCGAGCCATGACGATCGAGACCAGGCAGGCGCCAACGCGCACAGTGTCCTTGTTTCCTCTTTGGTGCCAAGGAGGCAAGCGCAGGCGAAGAGTACCGAGGCTTCAAGCAAAGGTTTCCATATCGGTGCAACGAGACCAAGACCAACAGGACGGCAAGGCGGAGGTCACCATGGGGCCCAAGGTGGCGTCACCACCAGAGCCTTTGGCAGGCAAAGACTGCTTTTGTCAGGATAAATTGTACTAGCTGCCCCCTTTTAAATTGGCCGTTGTTGGCTCCCTTCCCGCACAATATTTGGGGAGAGGACCAGGGCCTCTATAAATAGGATTAGCCACCACAGTAGGCCGAGGACAAGAACCTCAGCCATCTCAACTTGGACTGGATCCAACCCATCCTCACACCCACCAAGCACAAGAACACCCCACCTTAGGAGGCTGTTCTTTCCCTTGTACTATTCAGCCTCAGCCCAATAGGCAATCCACCACACCACACTGGAGTAGGGTATTACACCACAACGGTGACCCGAACCAGTATAAATCTTGTGTCTCTTGTGCTGCGAGTTCGTCGAGCTTGCCTTCGAGATCGTGGCGAGGTTGAGGGCGTGAGTTGGTAGGGGGAGATCTTCGTGCGCACCCCATTGTTCAAACCTTGAGGGTTTTGCCGGAACCCGAAATCCGGCACTAACATCATATTTTCCTTTTTATGATCTATTTTAAATGATAATAATATTAGAAAATCATTTTAAAACTTTGAAAAATAATATAAAATAATCTGTAGCTCGGATGAAAAAGTTTTCTACATGAAAGTTGCTCAGAACGATGAGACGAATCAAAATACGCAGCCTATTCGTCTGCCACACATCCCTAGCATAGCGAACATGCAAATTTCCCCCTCTAGTTCGTCTGTCCGAAAATGCCTAACTCCGGGGAAACATTCCCGGATATTCTCCCCGTTCGCCGGTATCGTGTAGCACCGCGTTAGATCACGTCTAGCTCTGCCTGTTGTTCTGTTTGCCCTTGTTTTCTCTGTATTTACTGTTTCTTCCCCCTCTTCTCTCTGATAGACCCCGAGACCGATGTTAACGCCCTTGTGATCGACTACGTTGATGATGACACTTCTTCCTTTTCAGCAGAGCTTCCAGGCAAGCAAACCCCCCCTTGAGCATTCCGATATCGCCCATTTCTTTCCCTCTCATGCTTGCATTAGAACTGCTACTGCTTTATGTATGACCCTACTCTGATGCATAGCTTATTTTTGTTAGCTGCATATTGTTACCTACATGCTTATCCTAAACTGCTTAGTATAGGTTGGTTAGTGATCCATCAGTGACCCCCACCTTGTCCTTGTTGCCCCGCTTTATGTTCGATGTCTCGATCAACATGATGGACGTCCAGGCCTCGACACAGCACATCACCCCCCTAGTTGTACGACTCTGTAGAGTTACTATCGAGTGCCAAGGGTGACACCTCATACATCACTCCTGATGAGATCTCTGTAGTGTAGCTATTTTGTCGTGGTCATCGAGGGTGATTTCCTCATTAACCACTTCCGATAAGACTCTGTCATGCAACCTCTCAAGTGTGAACCTCGAGGATGGTTCCTCTTATGTTCACCTTGATGATTACATCGAGTGGAATCCACCGAGGGTGGTTCCTCAGGGTTTCCCTTGGTGTTAGACACACAGTTACTATGGTTACTATGACTTTACAACTATTACTTGGAAAGGCGGGTCGACCCTGAGGGGTACCCGCGAGTGATGTGGAGACGGGTTGACCTAGAAGGTACCCGAGAGTTGAACACGAGGCATGGCCGGGCATTCTTAGCCCTTGCCGCAAGTACTCGAGACGGTGCGACGGGGTCACATCTTTCATGAGTCTTTGCTCGTGACCGCACTACCAACACACTAACGGTTTGGATATTTGATCCGAGGGGCCTCTGGCCTGATAGCACTAACCATCACATGGGCATAGTATGGGTGTTCTGCGTCGTATGCATCAGCCGAAGCTTATTAGACGTCAACGACTGAGCGACGCACGCCGGGTTGGACTGGTAAGCTCCTGCCTTTTTAAGGAGGTAGCTAGGTCTGCTCACTGGCCGCCCACGCAACGTGCAGTAGTTCCCGGGGCGATGGCCCAAGACCCCTGGGGCCATAGGTTTAGTCAAGCGTGCTGACCTCTCTATTAAGCCTAGGTCGGGTTGCGGCGTATTGTTTGGCCGAGGCCGGGCATGACCCAGTAAAGCGTGTCCGGCCGGAGTTAATCGTGCATGGTGGGTAAGTTGGTGCACCCCTGCAGGGAAGAAAACATCTATCGATAGCATGTCCTACGGTAACGGACACTTGGAGTTGTATCCCGATCGATACAACTAGAACTGGATACTTGAGGTGATAACTGGATAGTATGGCTATGGGATTGCTTTCTCGCAGGGAGTCAAGAAAGGATCTCTGGCCGAGGTTGATAACACTACTACTACTTTACATTATGTTGATCTGTACTCTTCTAAATGCTGCAAGATGCTTGAAGATGCTAGTCTTCGATACGCTAGGCTTTCCCCTTCTCTTCTGGCATTCTGTAGTTTAGTCCACAGATATAGCCCATTTCCTTTCATGCACGTGCATACTTAGTTTAGATCTGATGTAAGTCTTGCGAGTACTTTGGATGAGTACTCACGATTGCTTTGCTACCTCTTTTTCTCCCATACCCGATTGTTGCGACCAGATGATGGATCCCAGGAGCTAGACGACACCACTGATGATTACTACTACCCCGACAGTACCTACTACTACGTGACGGCCGCTGACGACCTGGAGTAGTTAGGAGGCTCCCAGGCAGGAGGCCTTGCCTTTTCGATTGTAGATTCTTTTGTGCTAGCCTTCTTAAGGCAGACTTGTTTAACTTATGTCTGTACTCAGATATTGTTGCTCCCGCTGACTCTTGTGTATTCGAGATGATGTATTCGAGCCCTCAAGGCCCCTGGCTTGTAATATAAAGCCTGTGTTATTTTAATTTGTGTCTCGAGTTCTGTTGTGATATCTTCCCGTGAGTCCTTGATCTTGATCGTACACATTTGCGTGTATGATTAGTGTACGATTGAAGCGAGGGCGTCACAAGTTGGTATCAAAGCCGACTGCCTGTAGGTAGCCCCCTTTCCAACTCCTTCGTCGAAGTTGAGTCTAGTCACTAAAAAACTTTTACTAAAATTGGTTGTGTGTCTTATGGGACCACATCGCCATGGGGTGGTATTAGGATCTTTTACTCCTCGTCGATACTCTGGGACTCTAATCTCTCTTCATTCGGGTTAAACAAATTTACTAACTCTAACATTAGGATCCCATGACCACATTCACCCCAAAGTTGGATAAGCCATAGTTATTCCTTAGAATAGAATTCTGAATAGTACACACACTGTCGTGTTGACTACTATGTGGTATCCAACGTACCTCTTTAATTATGCATGTTTGATCATGAATGATTCTTGTCTTTGCAAATGCTCAATGCTAAACTACCCCCTGTTACATGTTAGTAGGATGGTTAGACCCGCTGGTCGTGGCCACGCTCCACCGCTGCCTGAATTCATGGTCCGAATGATGCAACAGTTTGAGTTGAATCGCCAGTTCATGGAAGGAATGATGGCTCAGTTTCCTCGTCCGAACATGAATCAATAGCCAACCCCAATAACTCTACAGGACTTCATCCGCCTCAACCCAACTATTTACCATAGCTCAACTCAACCCCTTGATGCTGATGACTGGCTCCGAGACATCACGTATGAAATGGAGTCTGCTAGTGTGTCCCTTGCTAGCTATGTCACATTTGCATCATTCTTTCTGAAGGGTCCCGCTGCTCAATGGTGGGACACCCATAGGCGTACCCTGCCTACTGGAACGGTCATCACTTGGCCGGATTTCCAAGCTGCCTTCCATGCCCGCTTCATTCCTCAGGGAATCATGGACAGGAAGAAGTGAGAGTTCCGCAACCTCACCCAAGGCAACAATACTATAGATGCTTATCGGCGGGAATTTCTGGACTTGTCTCGTTATGCTGAAGAAGACATTGCAACTGATGCTCGTAGGCAAGAAAAGTTCTATGATGGACTTCACCCTGACATCAAGCTAGCACTCCTGGTGCATGACTTTGCTGATTTCGCCACCATAGTGAACAAGCTATTCAGGTTGAGATTGGTCTTCAGGAACACCAGGGATCCCTTAGACGTAGCCGTGATGCTGGCTCACCTTCGGGCCCATCACCGCAGAAGCGCGGATATGGATTCCCCACAGCATGTATCATCCAGCTGCACATGCACCAAGACAGTCCTATGTCGCACCTCGTGTGCCTCCTCCGCCGTAGAGGCAGCCTCTTCGAGTTGTACCACCCCAAGCTCCTGCTACCAATCCCAATGATGGTCTGTGCTTCAGATGTGGCCGTCCAGGTCACCTTGCCAAAGAGTGCAATCAGAAAAGGAACCAACTGGCTCTGCCTTCAACTGGCCGTAACAATCAGCCCCATAACAACAATGCCAGACCTTATGGTCGTGGTCAGGCTAATCATGTTGATCTGAATGAAGCTCAAGAACAGCCCGCCACTGTGATGGGTACTCTTCTCATAAATTCAGTACCAGCTTCTGTTTCATTCGATTCAGGATCACCGCATGCATTCATGTCAGAAAATTTTTCTTATGCACACGACATCCGATGCGAGCCCATGAACACTCCGATAGTGGGACGCACGCCTGCGGGTCAGTGTCGAACTACCATGATTGGTCGCGACATCCCCGTTGAAATTGAAGGGTTGGAATTTCATGTTTCTCCCATTATTCTGGAGTCTTCCAACATTGACCTCATTCTGGGAATGGAATGGTTGAAAGCACATACTGTCGTGGTTTTGTCACGGCAGATGTCCTAGAGAAAGGACTTAGTCGTGGAGCCATCGCGACGGGTTAGCTTGAAGGGGTTAAAGCGGACACAAGGACGCAAGAGAGTTTATACTAGTTCGGCCCCTTCGATGAAGGTAAAAGCCTACGTCTAGTTGTGATGGAATTGATGGGTGTTTCGATGACTAGGGAGCAAACAAGCTTCGCCTATGTCTCGAGTTGTTGTCTGTCGTCCTTGAACCGCCGCCGGGTCGTCCCCTTATATACATGGGTGACGCCCGTCGGTTTACAGAGTCCCAACACCGGCTCATAGATGTGTCCGGTTTGGTCTCTACTTATTCCTAACTTACAATACAAGTTACATATTGACGCTGGTTTATGGCTACATGCTCTCAACCAATTATGGGTCTTGAGCCCTCATCTACCTTCATGAGCTTTAACATACTTAACTACTGATGAAGTTAACCCGGCCCAGATAGGCCGGTTTACGCCCAGTATTAATATCCCCAACATTAGGCCCCAGATTGATTTGAACAGGTTCATGTCAATACTTAGCAAAAACTTTATCTTCAACATCTTCTTGTAGTTTGGTGAACCGCCATGATGTCATCTTCTCTGATTGCTGTAAACCGGCGTGACATCATCTGTCATAAAGAAACTATCCATGATACCTTCTTGTTTAATAGATCTGCGATAATCGAGGCGACAACTCTGCTTCCAAACTTGCGGCCCCTTGATTTTCGCGCCTGACCCATGTCTCTTGCTTTATAAATAGGACTGAAGGGTCATTTCTTTTTCCCCTTCGTGCCCTTCTGCTTCATCTTCCTCGCGTCGCCCAGCTTCGGAGCTCCGCCGCCGCCCTCGACCTCTGCACCAACTTTGGCCGCTGCATCACCCTGAGCGTACCAGAGCACCGCGGCGACCTTGCGCTTCTTCCTCAGCTCCGGTAAGTCTTCTATCCTTTTCATCATAGATCTGTTCTAGGGTTTCCATGTTCTCTAGCGTTCATTGCTTGCTTCTTGTTCATATGATAGATCCTTAGACGAGTCTGTGAATCTTCGCTCTGTGTAGCAGTAGTTTTTATCCTCTGTTTTCACTTTCGCATATTAAGACCATAGATCTTATCCGTACCTTCGCTTATTGATTCGGCACTGCTCCTTTTGGGCCTTGAATATTTATCTCCTTTATAAACATGTTCCAGATCCAAAGCTGTAGTATAATCTTGTGAAATCTGTTTTTGTGTACTTACTCATCTGCAGTCTTGACTGTTCAATGCTTAGACCAGGCGGTTTAACTTTGTAGAAAAAATTGACAAACCGGTATATACCATTAGGCCCCTTGTTGAACCGCCAGATGTTGGTTGCTTCATGAAACTCCGGTTCAGATAGTTCTGTCTCCGGTTTAACAGTGCCCATACCAACGTACCTTGATCAAATGCATTTTTGAACCAGGATCTTCTACCTTGTAGATTCCATCATGGCCAAGCAAGTATATGAGTGCAATTGGGTTCCTTCTCGCGTCACAGAGGATCAACTGGACGATTTACTCCTGATTGGCGCCTTAGGCAGCAAAGATACCATCCATTGGAGGGCTCCTGGCAAAGAATTCCCTCCCACACCTCGAGAAGGAGAGGTTGTTGTTTTCGTAGATCACTTAGCCCGGGGCTTTAAGCCGCCCGATTCTAAATTTTACCGGGATGTTTTAGCCGATTTCCAACTCCATCCGCAAGACACTGGCCCCAACTCTGTTACAAATATGTGCCACTTCCAAGTGCTCTGTGAGGTGTTCTTTCAAGAGGAGCCCACGGTGGAATTGTTCAGAGATCTTTTCCATCTAAACCGCCATACTGAGTTTACTGATGGCTCTAATACGGAGTTGGGTGGCATGGCGATTCAGAAAAGGGAAGAGGTCACATACCCTCACGCCAAGCTGCACAGTCACCCCAAGGAGTGGAATCAGACATGGTTCTACTGCAAAGACACCTCCCCTGCTGGTGAGAATCCCTTGCCTGGCTTTCGTCCGGAGCGGCTCAGCAATACACACCCTTTTCCTCAAAGATTGATTGCCCAGGAGAGAAGCAAATATGCTCCCCAGCTGTCAAAGCTCAGAGCCTTTATGGCCAATAGTTTAACAGGGGTTGATCTCACTCGCTGTTAGATATCATGGAGCATACTGCCCCTTAGTCAACGCTCCAGTTTGATGTGTGAGTATACTGACAGTGTTGATGACCCACTGCGACATTCAAAACTCCAGCTCTCCGGTGAAGAAATCACAGAGGCTGTGCATAAGATACTGAATGAATCGGAACACGTCTGCGCTAGAACCGGACTGCTTCCCTTCTATGCCACCAACAAACCGCCAGCTGTAAGACTTTAATTTTTCTCTTTGCTGAATCTATTATTGATATGTCTGGTCATTGTTTTTAATATCAGTGTCTGCATAATCAGGGCGATGATCCGTTTTGGAGCAAAAAACTGCCGCAGGAGAAACCAGAAAAACCAGACAAACCGAAAAGAGCAACCCGGCAAAAGACTAAAGCTGTGAAGAAGACTGCCCATAGGAAAAGAACCACTACATCTTCTAATCCGGCCCCTGATGATGAGGTGGATAATCCGGACTTTGAGGTAGAGCTTGACTCACTTGGTTTATTTTTCATGCGTCTTATTGATGATGATATTTGTCAGGATGATGCCGAAGCCAGCCACGCAGATGTTGCAGAGGTAATTATTCTCTCTTCCGATTCAGAAACTTTGCCTTCACAAAAAATCCGTTAGGCAAACCGGAAAGTTAAATTTTCTCATCCTCTTGCTTATTTGGATCCTAAACTTCTTATGAAGACCCAACAACACGAAGCTCACCGCACCACCCGGCACAGCGGCCAGGTAGTTACCTCCGCCGGTTTACCGAACAGTCTGGTTCGGAAACGCCATTCTGAGGTCTCTAATTTGCTTATCAGTGCTTGTCCTAGAGCGGGCTGCTTTCGTCAACCTCTTAATCTGTCTGACTCCGATTACCAGGTTACTTCCCACTCATCTTCTGGCGAGTCATCGGCTACTCAGCTCCCACCGCTCAAAACGGTGCTTGGGTAAGCTATACTTATTGTGATGTTTGCAGTACATTGCCTTAGAACATATGTTGTATTTAATTTTGTTATTCTTCTCAGGGCCAAACCTAGGCCAAGCAAGAAGGCCCGCCTGGACAAAGCGGTCGAAGAAGATGTCATTCTTGAACCAGGCAAGACACCCAATCTTGAAGCGGCTATTCCTGAGGATATTCCCAACGATCCACCACAGCCAGATGATGATCTTATTGCTAAAGAGAGACCTACTGATACCTCAGGTCCTATCCATCAGCCCACAGGTTCCATCCGGATTGAAAGCTCCACCGGTCCAGCAAAACCTACTGACAAGCCAACAGCTCCAGTGCAAACCGGCGGTACCTAGGATGATGAGGTTGTCATTACTGGCACTGGCCATACTGAGCCAAGCAATCCTGTCGCTTTATCCAAACATTCTGCCAAGGAAGAATTTGCTGCTTTTGGCAAAGGCAAGTGGAATGCTGATCTGACGACTTACGCTGCTCTGAACGCCCAAGATATCCATTCCGGCTATCTGAACCGGCTGTATACCAGTCGTGACTACGAAGCCGGTCTGGTTAATATGATGAAAGATAAATATGAGGTAACTTCCATATGCTCCTTCCTGCTTGTATGCTTCCATTCTTGTTGATTCTCCTAGCCCCCAAGGGCCGGTTTGAAATATTCTTTCAAACCGGGACTTAATAATATAAATCTTGATGCTTTGAAATTTGCTGATGTAGCCCCCAAGGGCCGGTTCAACTTAGCGTAGTTAAACCGATACTTTAAGTAATTGAAACTGCCGCATCAGAATATATATGATCAAATAGCCATTAGCCCCCAAGTGCCAAGTTGAATGCTTGTATTGATCTTGGGACTTTGTAAACAATTGAAAGATGAAGATCGAATATGCATTAGCCCCCAAGTGCTAAGCGCATAACTTGTTATGTGGTTGGTACTTGAATCCTTCTACCGATTTGTTGAAACATATATCTGTATGCCTGCAGGCGGAGCTGAAGACGAAAGAAAACCAAGTCATCGATCTTCAAGAAAACCTGAAAACCCAACAGGCTGAAACCTCCAAAGCAAAAGAGGAATTGGCCAGTGCTTTAAGCGCCATGGAACAACTTAAGGAGAACTTCAAGAAGAAATGGGCGGATTGGGCCACTGAAAAGTCCGCTTTGATCAAACGAGCAGAGGATGCCGAGGCTGCACTAAAACCAGTGACGGATGAACTGACCAGCATAAAGCGGCACGTTCATGCCATGACCACTGCTATCTTTGGTAAGCCAGCTTGCCTTCTGAATTGGCTCTGCCTTCTTACAGAGTCGCCGGTTTATTAACCCTTTATGGTATTTCAGGGACACGCATTGGTCACTTGGGGTCAGATGTGCGGAAGAAATTGAAAGCCGCCTATACATTGGTTGAACAATTGTATACTGGTGCCCAGCGGATCATCTGTACCGCGTCTCATAACAAACCGGCGCCCACTTTGATTCAAGATACTCTGATGAAACTGTTAGTGCTTCCTGCCCGGGTTGAAGAGCTGAAGAAATCTGTTACTCAAACCGGTGCAATCAATGCCTTAATCCGGGCAAAAGCCTGGGTGCCGGATTTTGATCCTATTGAAGTGGCTCAGGGCTATCCCAGCTTGAAGGAAGACGGGTCAGAATTTGGTGAAGCGGATTTGCGAGCAATAAACTGGGAGGTACGTCCGCTAGCTTGTCAACTGGCTGAGGAAGCAGACTTGTCTCATTATCAAGCCCAATATGACAGCCAGAACAAGCGAATAGCTGCACCAATCCATGAATCGGAAAATCTGATCCCTCCAATCCGTAAGCATACTTACGCTCCCGATATTGACCCATCATTGCTGATCCATGATGAAGCTGTTTTTCAAGCATTAATGGGAATCGACTGGACAACTGTGGATTTCCAGCCACTGGGTAGAGAAACGGAAGCTGAAGCGGCGCAGGATGACCCACAACCATCAGGCCAGGCTGGTGGCCAAGCTTAAACTGGAAGCTGGTTTTAAAACTGCCTCTCCTTCGTGAAAAACAATTATGTTATTATGGGCACCATGTTGCCTTGTAATAGGCTAGCTGATACCTTTGATGTTGATATGCCTTCGTGCATAACTTGTTCTTCCTGTGGTAATGAACTTTCCAAAACACTTTATGAAATAGGAAATTCGTCAAGTGCCACCGCGGTTGTACTGTTAGGCGGAATATGATGTCTGTATATATGAAATCAAAACATCCAAAACAAAATTTTAAGTATATGATCACATTTTTGAGATACATAATACCTGCCATCGTTGAGTGTGAAGTTGGCTTTGCCAACCTTGAAGCGGAGTTTTGCAAACCCACACTGTTGGAGGAAATAACAACTTCTGTATATATATATGACGCTGGTTACCATGTAAACCGTGCCGGGTTATAATAAACACCGTGTTACTCCATAAGAGGATGTTAACAACAAGGATCAAACCGGAAAAATAGTCTCCGGATTGACGTGAACTGTGTTCCGTCAATTGATTGGTTAAAAAACTTTGTCGGTTTAAAAACCACAATGAAAAGCAAAAAAAAACTTCAAAGAAAAGTGTGAAGCAAAAGCAACGACAAAAACGTTTGCCAAAAAAGATTTATTTAAGCTGATCAAATGGCGTTACCATGGCCAAACACGACCAAGCTCCCGTTAGGTGTAACTATGGTTCTAGTCAGCCAGGTCCCCAAGTGATTCTGTGGCATTTATGCCGACCAAATGGTGTGGTCATGGGTTCGACCAAGCCCCCAAGTGATTCTGTGGCCTTAGGCCGATCAAGAGGCATGACTGGTTCAGACATGACCAAGTCCCCAAGTGATCTGGTGGCTCTCGCCTATCAAGAGGCATGGTATTGGTTTGGACACGACCAATCCTCCAAGTGATATAACACGATGCTTTTAGCAAACCGAACTCAAGGGGTAAACCGGAGGCCGCTTTAGAGCAACTCCGTGTAACCTCACATGATGTAAAAGAACAGATACCCCGCTTTAGCTGAGGTTCCGGTTTATTATATTTTAATCATAATATATACATTGTCGTAATATGTACATAAGTATAGCAAATGGCTCAGGTATAGTAAGGCCGAAGATGAGCTATATTCCACGGCCTGTTAATCTCCTCCTCTGATGTACGTGAGTCCTTATGCTCTCGAATATCGATAAGATAGTATGACCCGTTGTGCAGATTCTTGCTGACCACGAAAGGCCCCTCCCAAGGTGGGGATAGCTTATGCATATCAGTCTGATCTTGGATGAGCCGAAGCACCAAATCTCCTTCCTGAAAGGCTCTGGTTCTGACCCGGCGACTGTGATAACGACGAAGATCCTGCTGGTAAATCGCCGATCGGGCGGCTGCGATGTCACGCTCTTCATCCAACCGGTCCAAAGCATCTTGCCATGTTGTCTCGTTGTCCGCTTCAATATAAGTCGTGACACAAGGTGAATCATGACGGATATCACTGGGGAGAACCGCCTCTGCTCCATAAACCATGAAGAACGGTGTGTATCCTGTTGATCTGTTGGGTGTTGTATTGATGCTCCATAACACAGATGGTAATTCTTCTACCCAACAACCCGGCGTTCTCTGCAAAGGAACCATGAGCCGGGGCTTGATGCCTCTCAAGATCTCTTGATTAGCTCTTTCTGCTTGACCATTCGACTATGGATGTGCCACTGATCAAACGTCGAGCCGGATGTGCTCCCGTTCATAGAACTCCTTCGTAGCACCTTTGGACAAGTTGGTACCATTATCTGTGATAATACTGTGCGGAAAGCCAAACCGGAAAATCACCTTTTTGATGAACTGAACCGCCGTGGCCGCATCACACTTGTTAATAGGTTCTGCCTCCACCTACTTTGTAAACTTGTCAACCGCCACCAGGAGGTGGGTCTTCTTATCTTTGGACCTTTTGAAAGGCCCAACCATATCCAACCCCCAAGTCGCAAACGGCCAAGTAATTGGAATCATTCTCAATTCTTGAGCCGGTACATGAGCACGTCTTGAAAACCTTTGGCAACCATCACATTGTCTGACCAGATCCTCCGCATCAGCATGAGCAGTTAACCAATAGAAGCCATGGCGAAACGCTTTAGCCACCAGAGACTTTGAACCGGCATGGTGACCACAATCTCCTTCGTCGATCTCACGCAAAATTTCACGACCTTCTTCAGGAGACACTCAACGTTGAAAAGCTCCTGATACACTGCAATGATGCAACTCGCCGTTGATGATAGCCATGGACTTGGATCGCCGGATTATCTGCCGGGCCAGAATCTCATCCTCTGGCAACTCGCCCCGGTTCTTGTACGCCAGGTAAGGAAGCGTCCAATCCGGAATAACATGAAGAACTGCCACCAATTGAGCCTCCGGATCAGGAATAGCCAAATCCTCTTCACCAGGGATCTTCACCGACGGGTTGTGCAGCACATCCAGAAAAACATTGGCGGGACCGGTTTGTGCTGAGAGCCCAGCCGGCTTAAAGCGTCCACCGCTTCATTTTTCCGCCGATCCACGTGGTCCACCTGATAGCCTCTGAAATAACCTGCAACAATATCCACCTCACGACGATATGCTGCCATGAGTGGATCCTTGGAGTCCCAAGTGCCAGACACTTGCTGAGCCACAAGGTCCGAGTCACCGAAGCACTTAACTCGACTTAGATTCATCTCCTTAGCCATCCGGAGACCATGGAGCAAGGCTTCATACTCAGCTGCATTGTTAGTACAAGGGAACATTAAACGGAGAACATAACAAAACTTATCACCTTGTGGGGAAGTTAATATGACTCCAGCCCCCGAGCCTTCCAACTGCCTGGATCCGTCAAAATGGATGGTCCAATACGTATGATCCGGCTTTTCTTCAGGTGCTTGCATTTCCGTCCAATCATTGATGAAATCAACAAGTGCTTGAGACTTAACCGTTGTCCGAGGCACATACTTCAAACCGTACGGCCCCAGCTCTATGGCCCACTTTGCAATCCGGCCAGTTGCTTCCCGGTTCTGGATGATATCTCCCAAAGGAGCAGAACTGACTACCGTAATTGAGTGCCCTTGGAAATATTGTTTAAGCTTCCAGCTTGCCATAAAAACTCCATACACCAGCTTCTGCCAATGCGGATACCTTTGCTTGGACTCAATGAGCACCTCGCTGATATAATAGACCGGTCGTTGAACCGGATGCTCCTTACCTGCCTCTTTTCGCTCCACCACAATAGCTACGCTGACCGCCCGAACATTAGCAGCAACATATAGCAGTAACGGCTCCTTGTCAATGGGAGCGGCGAGCACAGGCGGATTGGCCAATTGCCGTTTTAAGTCCTCAAATGCTTCATCAGCAGCAGAACTCCAGATAAACTGATCCGTCTTTTTCAACATCTGATACAAAGGGATTGCCTTCTCACCCAGGCGACTAATAAACCAGCTTAGCGCAGCAATCCAGCCTGCCAGGCATTGAACATCGTTGATACACTTCGGTTTAGCCAGGGAAGTGATAGCCGTGATCTTCTCCGGATTAGCCTCAATTCCCCTGTTGGACACTAGAAAACCCAATAGCTTGCCTGCCGGTACACCAAAGACACACTTGTCTGGATTAATAATCATCTTGTATGTTCTCAGGTTATCAAAGGTTTCCTTCAAATCATCAATCAGAGTCTCCTTCTCCCTGGATTTAACCACGATATCATCCACGTAAGCATGTACATTACGGCCAATCTGCTTGTGAAGACAATTTTGTACACACCGTTGGTAAGTTGCCTGGGCACTCTTGAGCCTGAAGGGCATAGACACATAGCAGAAGGCTCCAAAGGGAGTTATAAATTTTGTCTTCTCCTGGTCCTTAACTGCCATTTTGATATGATGATAACCAGAATACGCATCCAAAAAACTTAAATGCTCACAACCCGCCGTGGCATTAATAATTTGATTAATACGGGGGAGGGCAAAAGGATCTGCTGGACAAGCTTTATTAAGATCTGTGTAATCCACACACATGCACCAGGTGTCGTTTTTCTTAAGGACCAGCACCGGATTGGCAAGCCACTCGGGGTGAAAAACTTCAACAATAAAGCCAGCTGCTAAGAGCCTGGTTACCTCTTCTCCAATCGCCTTGCGTCTTTCTTCGTTAAACCGGTGGAGGAACTGTTTCACCAGTTTATATTTAGGATCCACATTAAGTGTGTGCTCAGCAAGTTGCCTCGGTACACCTGGCATGTCGGAGGGTTTCCATGCAAAAATGTCCCGATTCTCACGATGAACTCGATGAGCGCGCTTTCCTATTTCGGATCCAAGTTGGCACTGATGCTGAACTGCTTGGACGAGTCGCCAGGTATGAAGTCAACAAGCTTAGTTTTTGCTGCCGATTTGAACTTCAGGGCCGGATCATGCTCCGTAGTTGGCTTCTTCAACGGAGTCATGTCCGCCGGATCAACATTGTCTTTATAGTACTTCAACTCCTCGGTGGCACAAACCGACTCTGCATAAGCCGCATCTCCTTCCTCGCATTCCAAAGCGATTTTGCGGCTTCCGTGAACCGTTATTGTCCCCTTGTGACCCGGCATCTTGAGCTGCAAATACACATAACAGGGCCGAGCCATAAACTTGGCGTATGCCGGTCGCCCAAACAGGGCATGATATGGACTTTGGATTTTCACCACTTCAAACGTCAATGTCTCCGACCTGGAATCATGATCATCCCCGAAGGCCACTTCGAGAGCTATCTTACCAACGGGATATGCTGATCTGCCAGGCACTACACCGTGGAATACTGTATTAGACGGTTTGAGATTCTTATCTGTTAGTCCCATGCGATGGAAGGTATCATAGTACAGGATGTTAATGTTGCTCCCTCCATCCATGAGCACCTTGGTGAACTTATAACCTCCCACCTGAGGCGCCACCACTAGAGCCAACTGACCCGGATTATCGACCTGGGGTGGGTGATCCTCTCTGCTCCATATGATTGGTTGTTCAGACCAACGTAGATAACGGGGTATGGCCGGTTCAACAGAGTTGACTGCCCGCCTCTGAACCTTCCGGTCTCGCTTGTCTAAGATAGTGGTAAAGACATGGTACTGCCCACTACTCAACTGCTTTGGGTTGCTCTGGTAACCTGACTGTTGCTGCTGTTGGTTGTAACCACCCTAGTTGTTCTGACTATTTTGACCATTATGTCCGCCCGGATTACCATTAAATCCTGAACCGGAACTTCCTCCACCGTAACCCGGCCCGGACCCTGAGCCACAGCCAGATCCATGATCATACCGGAAATTATTAGAATTCTTGAACTCCTGCATAATAAATCAATCCTTCCAAAGGTGGTTTGCTGGCTCCTCCTTCGTCCCATGTCTTGGACAGGGCTGGCTTAGCTGATAGTTTAGGCAGTTTGGGTTAGGGTTGGGTGCTCCACTACGATTTTTCGGCCTACCCTTATGTCGCTGGCCATTGTCCTGTGCGTTGGTATTAGCCACAAAATCCATGTTACCATCCGCTTTACGCTTGCCTCCTCCGCCATTGCCTACCCAGTGATGCTGCTGACCTTTGGAGCTGTTGTTCTTCTTCCCTTTCCCTGTCTTGTCATCATCAGATTCGGGATCCTTGGTACTATCAGAATCAGCATATTTCACCAAAGCGGCCATGAGGGTCCCCATGTCGGTGCAATGACGCTTCATCCATCCCAATTTCAACTTCAGGGGCCCAAACCGGCAGTTGCCTTCTAGGGTTAATTCTGCGGTGTCAGCGTTGATGCGGTCTGAGGAGTGCAACACTTGTGAAACCCGACGCACCCAATGAGTCGTTGATTCTCCTTCCTCCTAGACGCATGCAGCTAAGTCCACTATCGACATAGGCTGTTTATAGGTATCCTTGAAATTGCTGATAAACCGGGCTCGTAATTGGGCCCATGAACTGATAAAATTAGCTGGCAAGCTTTTTAACTAAGTACGGGCCGTTCCTTCAAGCATCATGCTGAAGTATTTCGCACACGCCGTGTCATCCACATCAAGCATCTCCATGGCCATCTCATCGCTCTCCACCCATGTCTCTGGAGGTTGATCCGCCGTGTAATTTGGTACCTTGCGCGGGCCTTTGAAATCCTTGGGCAGCCGCACGTTACGTAAAGCGGGGATAAGGCAAAGCACCCCCAAAGAACTAGAAGTAACACCAGGTTCGATCGAGATGGTTGGATGAACCGGCGTGAGCTGCCGAGCCTGATGCTGTGCGGCTAACTCGGCCTCCCTGCGCGCTCGGGCCCGGTTCACCACTTCCTGAGCGTCATCAGCACCACCCGTCGGGTTGTTGCCACGGGGTGCTCCACGTCGTTCATTACTCGACACTGCTGGTTCAGCCATATGTCTGCTATAGCTCCGGCTTGGACGGGGGGTCGAGTGGATCCGGTCGCGGCTGTACGAGTACGCTTCTTGTTGGGCCAAAGCTGTCCTCAGAAGTTCCTTGACCCGTCGCGTCTCTACTGCCTGCAGCGAGTCACCTTCAATTGGAATGGCCTCCAGCCGTGCAGCAGCGGCAACAAGATTGTCCATTGGGTTGGAGTAGTGACCCGGAGGTGTTAAAGCATCCTGAGGTATAACGGTGTTTTGACGAGGCGGGTCCATCTGACGAGGCTGAACCGGTGCACCGGTCCCAGGGGCTTCTGCCCGGTTCCCCTCCAGCGGATTGCCGGCTCTTGGTCCTGGAGTGTTGAAAAGGTCTCTGGCCTCGAAAACTGGAGGTAAGCGGGATCGGTGCTTCCTCCTCATGACTTCATGCGACGCGCTCTGGTCCAACATAAGCCTGTAGGCCTGTGCGTCTAAAGCGGCCCGCTCTGCGGCCATCCTGGTGTCCTCAGCCGCCAGTTCCGTCTTGGCCTGGGTGATTTGTTCCTTTACCTTTGCAATCTCCGTGTTGTGAACGTCCTGATCTGGCGAATTAACTTCCGCCATAAGCACAGCCAACGCATCAAATAGTTCTGATAGAACCTGAGCCGGCGGGCGCACAGGGCCTCCTGCCCCGGCAGTCGTCGCCGCTGCTGAACTGGAGATCGTTGCCGCGGCTGTCGAAGAATGAAACACTGCTTGTGTTCCGGTCATGAATATTCCAACCCGGTTAGCCAGATCAGAGGGGTCCGGAATACTGTCACCATCGGAATAGCTCTCAATCCGGCCATCTTGTAGCTGATAAAGAGATTCGGTTTCTCCGGTCGAAGATTCGTCACCGAAACAAATGACAGTTGCCCCGCGAAACTCCGATCCGTCCTCATAACTTCCTCCATGGTTCACTCCCACGAAGGCACGCTTCATGGCCGGTTTAACCCGGGCGGATTGCGCACGCTGAGCCGTCTCGACGAGGTCGGTGCAGATGTCCGGCTCAAGGCCCGGTTCACTGATCTTGCCAATGAAAACGTGAATGCTACCAAAGGGGACCCGGTACCCGTACTCAATTGAGCCGGCCTCGGGGCCCCAGCCTGCATCGTCGATGTAGAGCTTGCCGCGACGACTCTTAGTCATCCAGCCTACAGCGTAGCCCTCGAGTCCTTCAAAGCGGCCCTCCAAGAACCGGAAACCATCATGCGATGGCCCCACGGTGGGCGCCAACTGTCGTGGTTTTGTCACGGCAGATGTCCTAGAGAAAGGACTTAGTCGTGGAGCCATCACAACGGGTTAGCTTGAAGGGGTTAAAGCGGACACAAGGACGCAAGAGAGTTTATACTAGTTCGGCCCCTTCGATGAAGGTAAAAGCCTACGTCTAGTTGTGATGGAATTGATGGGTGTTTTGATGACTAGGGAGCAAACAAGCTTCGCCTATGTCTCGAGTTGTTGTCTGTCGTCCTTGAACCACCGCCGGGTCGTCCCCTTATATACATGGGTGATGCCCGTCGGTTTACAGAGTCCCAACACCGGCTCATAGATGTGTCCGGTTTGGTCTCTACTTATTCCTAACTTACAATACAAGTTACATATTGACACCGGTTTACGGCTACAGGCTCTCAACCAATTATGGGTCTTGAGCCCTCATCTACCTTCATGGGCTTTAACATACTTAACTACTGATGAAGTTAACCCGGCCCAGATAGGCCGGTTTACGCCCAGTAGTAATATCCCCAACACATACCGCCTCTATCGTTTGCGCCACCAAAGTCGTTCATATCCTACATCCTTCCGATGAGATAGTAAGCTACCATGGTTAGATTGTTCAAAATGCTGATGCAGGGCTTTATGTCTTGAATGCACTGAACGCAGCACCTCTTGAGGGAATTGAATGGATTCCAGTTGTTTGCGACTTCCTAGACGTCTTTCTAGAAGAACTTCCAGGAATACCCCCTGCTCGGGCTGTCGAGTTCGTTATCGACTTGAAACCATGCACTGTTCCTATTGCCAAACGACCCTACAAGATGCCGCCTCATGAGCTCCTTGAACTTAATGAGGAAATTGATAAATCTCTTCGCAGTGGATTCATTCGTCCAAGTTCCTCAGCTTGGGGAGCACCTTCTCTCTTTGTGAAGAAGAAGGATGGACCGAATCGTTTGGTCCAAGACTATCGTCCTATCAACCAAGCTACAATTCAGAACAAATATCCCCTTCCTCGGATCAATGATCTGTATGATCAACTGGCTAGTTCATCGATATTCTCTAAACTCGACTTAAGGTTGGGTTACCACCAGATCCGTGTTCGTGAAAAGGATATTATAAAGACCGCATTCGTGACTCGTTATGGTTCTTACGAGTACACTGTCATGTCTTTTGGCTTGACCAGTGCTCCAATCACATTCTCCCGTCTGATGAACTACATATTCATGGATTACCTCGACAAGTTCGTCGTAGTCTATCTGGATGATATTCTGGTATATTCGAAGAACAAAGAAGAACATGCTGAGCATCTTCGACTTGTTGTAGAGAAGCTTCGAGAACATGAACTTTATGCCAAGTATTCCAAGTGCGAATTCAGGCTTCCCGAAGTAACCTACCTTGGGCATGTCATATCCAAGGATGGTATTGCCGTCAACCCAGAGCGCATTCAGGCTATTCTTGACTTGACCCCTCCGAAGACTGTCAAGCAAGTCAGAAGCTTTCTAGGACTAGCCAGCTATTGTCGCCGCTTTGTCGAGAACTTATCCAAGATTGCCAAGCCCCTAACTGATCTGCTACACAAAGGCATTAAGTTTGATTGGACTGATAAGTGTTAGGAAATTTTCCAGGCACTCAAGGACAAGCTGACATCTACCCCAGTGCTTGCTCCCCCTAATTCTCGCAAGGACTTCGTCATCTATTGTGATGCTTCACGACAAGGATTAGGTTGTGTCCTAATGCAAGAGCGCAGAGTGATTGCTTATGCCTCCCTTCAAGTGTGTCCTCATGAAGAGAACTACCCAGTTCACGACCTTGAGCTTGCTGCAGTTATCTATGCACTAAAGCTATGGCGACAGTACCTTCTCGGTAATCTATACAAGATCTTCACCGATCATCAGAGTCTGAAGTACCTGTTTACTCAGCCAGATCTGAACCTCCGTCGGTAGCGTTGGATGGAAGCTATTGCTGACTACAACTGCAGTATATCCTATACCCCTGGTAAGGCTAATGGCATGGCCGATGCTTTGAGCCGCAAGTCATATTGCAATAATCAGATGGTCTACAAAGCTCAACCCTACCTTTATGAAGAGCTATGCAAGCTGAACCTTCAAATAGTTCCACACGGTTCTCTGAATAACCTTGTCTAGGAACCAACTCTTCTGAAAGCAATCAAGTCTGCTCAAGCCAAAGATGCTGATGAAAAGGGATCTTGCCTTAGAGAAATCTAGAGATTTCTCACTTGGTGAAGATGGAACCTTATACTTCAGAGATCATATTGTAGTACCCCGGTTCGAGCTTATGACAGAGAAGGTGATGAAAGAAGCGCATGACACCCCTCTCTCTATTCATCCAGGAAGTACCAAGATGTACTTAGACATTCGTCAGAAGTATTGGTGGTCCAAGATGAAGCAAGATATTGCTCGATATACCGAAGAATGTGACGTTTGTCGTCGTGTCAAAGCAGAACATCAGAAATCGACTGGACTTCTACAACCTCTCCCTATTCCTAAATGGAAATGGGATAAGATTCACATGGACTTTGTCACTGGCCTTCCCAAGTCTCAGAAAGGTAATGATGCTATCTTTGTCGTCATCGACCAATTTTCGAAAGTTGCTCACTTTCTGCCAGTCAAGGAGACAATCACTGCTAGTCAATTAGCAAACTTGTATATCTCCAGAATAGTGTCACTCCACGGCATTCCGAAGGAGATGAGTTCAGACCGCGATAGTATATTCACTTTGAAGTTCTGGGATAGTTTCCAAGAGGCAATGGGAACTCATATTACCTGGAGCACTGCTTCATCCCCAATCCCAAGGCCAAGTTGAGTGAGTCAATCAAGTTCTTGAAGACATGCTTCGAGAATGCATTATTTCTTTCGGCAAGAAGTGGGAAGAATCTCTCCCTTATGCAGAGTTCTCTTATAACAACAGCTATCAAGCTATCTTGAAGATGTCACCCTTCGAAGTGCTCTATGGACGTAAGTGTCGAACCCCTCTGAATTGGTCAGAAACTGGGGAACAGGCGCTCATTGGTCCGGACATTATTCAACAAGCTGAAGAGCGGGTTCGCATTGTCCGTGATAATCTCAAGGCGGCCCAGTCCCGCCAGAAGAGCAACTATGACCGGAAACACTGGGTTCAACTTATCAACCTGGTGAACAAGCTTATTTGCGTGTCACTCCTTTGAGAGGCACTCATCGGTTCAGAGTCAAGGGCAAGCTTGCTCCATGCTACATTGGTCCTTTCCACATTCTCTCCCGTCGTGGACTGGTGGCTTATCAACTGGAGTTGCCACCTCAGTTCTATCACGTCCATGACATCTTCCACGTGTCGCAACTTCGTCGATGCTTCAAGCATCCAGAACGTGAAGTGGATCCAGAATTGATTGAAGTTCAAGATGATCTCACTTACAAAGAGCATCTTATCTGCATTCTTGAAGAAGCTGAACGTCGAACCCACCAGAAGGTTACCAAGTTCCTCAAGGTGCAATGGTCGAATCATACTAAAGATGAAGCCACTTGGGAACGCGAAGATAACCTCCAGGCTGAATACCCCGATCTTTTCCCTTCTACCTCTTAATTCTCGGGACGAGAATTTCCTTTATAGGACGAGTGTTGTAACATCCCAGTGTAATGATGCTACAGTAATCCCTGAGATCAAGCTAATCATTTTGCTATAGCAGTGCTTAGTCACTTTGATCAATATTCCTTTTAAATTCCAGTTGAACTCAAATTCTAATTCTGAGTGAAATTCAAAAATGCTCAAACATGCATACTAAAATGGTCAAGTCGTTTCAAATACTCATTTGGTAATATTGGTTGAGAAACCAAAATTTTATAGAAAGTTTAGATGCACTAAAATAAAATAAAAGTTAACAGAGAAAACAAAATAAAAAAAACATAAAAGGGGAGAGGCCCCGTCCCTCACTGGGCCTCGTCCCAGGTAACCCCCAGGCCGGCCCACACGCCCCCCTCTCTGGCCTACAAGGCCACCCCGACCCAAACCCAAGCGCTAACCACCTCCACTCCCCCACGAATTTCTCTCTCCCTTTCCCGATCCGATCTGGATCAGGCCGCTCCCCCCTTCCCCCCGCTGCGTCCCAGACGCCACCGTCGCTCAGGGCCCCCCTCGTCGGAGCCTCCTGACGCGACCAACACCGTCGCCCCACACCACCCCGCCGAACCTCCTCGAACCCATCGTGTCACTGCTCGCCTCCCGAACTCCTCCTCTCCATCGCGCGTCGCCCGCTTGAGGCCTCTGCCTCGCCGTCACCAACCAATGTCGTGGCCTGACCTCGCTGGCCTTGCACACCGCGACCAGCTCGTCCCGCTCCCCCTCGCGCTTCCGCCCACCTGCGCCGCAGACGCCCCGCGCCGCTCCTCCCGTGCCACCCGCTCGCTCTGGCCTCGTCCAAGCCATCGCCCCGGTGCCCCTGGCTCCGGTGACCCAGGCCCGTTCCTGGCCGCGCCCTGCCACTGACTACCGCCGCTGCCCAGGCATCACCCTGCTCCCCGCCCAGTGGTGGCCTTGGGCACGGGCGCCCGCTAACCCGCCCCGCTAGGCCGCTGAGCCTATGACAACGGGGCCCCACGGGCCTCTTCTCTTAAAAAATGTAAATGAAAAAACTTTATCAAAATATAATTAAATAATTAACTTAATTAAAATGGTTTAATTAAACTAATTATTTAGTTAACTGATGTCTACTACACAACCTTCTTCTTGTAGATGTTGTTGGGCCTCCAAGTGCAGAGGTTTGTAGGACAGTAGCAAATTTCCCTCAAGTGGATGACCTAAGGTTTATCAATCAGTGGGAGGCGTAGGATGAAGACGGTCTCTCTCAAACAACCCTGCAACCAAATAAGAAAGAGTCTCTTGTGTCCCCAACACACCCAATACAATGGTAAATTGTATAGGTGCACTAGTTCGGCGAAGAGATGGTGATACAAGTGCAATATGGATGGTAGATAAAGATTTCTGTAATCTGAAAATATAAAAATAGCAAGGTAACTAATGATAAAAGTGAGCACAAACAGTATTGCAATGCGTTGAAACAAGGCCTAGGGTTCATACTTTCACTAGTGCAAGTTCTCTCAACAATAATAACATAATTGGATCATATAACTATCCCTCAACATGCAACAAAGAGTCACTCCAAAGTCACTAATAGCGGAGAACAAACGAAGAGATTATGGTAGGGTACGAAACCACCTCAAAGTTATCCTTTCTGATCAGTCTATTCAAGAGTCCGTAGTAAAATAACACGAAGCTATTCTTTCCGTTCAATCTATCATAGAGTTCGTACTAGAATAATACCTTAAGACACAAATCAACCAAAACCCTAATGTCACCAAGATACTCTAATGTCACCTCAAGTATCCGTGGGTATGAGTATACGATATGCATCACACAATCTCAGATTCATCTATTCAACCAACACAAAGAACTTCAAAGAGTGCCCCAAAGTTTCTACTGGAGAGTCAAGACGAAAACGTGTGCCAACCCCTATGCATAAGTTCACGTGGTCACGGAACTCGCAAGTTGATCACCAAAACATACATCAAGTGGATCACGTGATATCCCATTGTCACCTCAGATAAGCACATGCAATACATACATCAAGTGTTCTCAAATCCTCAAAGACTCAATCTGATAAGATAACTTCAAAGGGAAAACTCAATTCATCAAAAGAGAGTAGAGGGGGAGAAACATCATAAGATCTAACTATAATAGCAAAGCTCGTGATACATCAAGATCGTACCACCCCAATAACATGAGAGAGAGAGATCAAACACATAGCTATTGGTACATACCCTCAGCCCTGAGGGAGAACTACCCCCTCCTCATCATGGAGAGCACCGGGATGATGAAGATGGCCACCGGAGAGGGATTCCCCCCTCCGGCAGGGTGCCGGAATGGGTCTAGATTGGTTTTCAGTGGCTATGGAGGCTTCTAGCGGCGGAACTCCCGATCTATTCTGCTCCTTGAAGTTTTTAGGGTATATGGAGCCACGAGGGGCCCACAAGGGTGGGGGCGCGCCCAGGGGGCAGGCGCGCCTCCCTGCCTCGTGGCCACCTCGAAGCTTCCTTGACTTCAACTCCAAGTCTCCTAGATCATGTTCGTTCAAAAAATCACGCTCCCGAAGGTTTCATTCCGTTTAGACTCTGTTTGATATTCCTTTTCTACGAAACACTGAAACAAGGGGGAAAACAAAAACTGGCACTGGGCTCTAGGTTAATAGGTTAGTCCCAAAAATAATATAAAAGTGTTAAATAAAGCCCATTAACATCTACAACAGATAATATAATAGCATGGAGGAATCAAAAATTATAGATACGTTGGAGACGTATCAAGCATCGCCAAGCTTAATTATTGCTCGTCCTCGAGTAGGTAAATGATAAAAAAGAATTTTTGATGTGGAATGCTTTCTAACATATTTCTCAATGTATTTTTTATTTATTGTGGCATGAATGTTTAGATCCGAATGATTCAAGATAAAAGTTTAATATTGACATAAAAATAATAATACTTCAAGCATACTAACTAAGCAATTATGTCTTCTCAAAATAACATGGCCAAAGAAAGTTCATCCCTACAAAATCATATAGTTTGGTAATGCTCCATTTTCGTCACACAAGAATGTTCTCATCATGCACAACCCCGATGACAAGCCAAGCAATTGTTTCACAGTTTAGTAATCTCAAACTTTTTGCAACTTTCACGCAATACATGAGGGTGAGCCATGGATATAGCACGATGGGTGGAATAGAATATAATGAAGGGGGTTATGTGGAGAAGACAAAAAAGGAGAAAGTTTCACATCGACGCGGCTAATTAATGGGCTAGGGAGATGCCCATCAATTGATGTCAATGCAAGGAGTAGGGATTGCCATGCAACGGATGCACTAGAGCTATAAATGTATGAAAGCTCAACAAAAGAAACTAAGTGGGTGTGCATCCAACTTGCTTGCTCACGATGACCTAGGGCACTTGAGGAGGCCCATTGTTGGAATATACAAGCCAAGTTCTATAATGAAAAATTCCCACTAGTATATGAAATTGACAAAACAAGAGACTCTCTATCATAAAGATCATGGTGCTAATTTGAAGCACAAGTGTGGAAAAAGGATAGTAGCATTGCCCCTTTTATTTTCTTTTTTTCTTTTTTTGGGCCTTCCTTTTTTTATTTGGCCTTTCTCTTTTTAGGACAATGCTCTATTAATGATGATCATCACACTTCTATTTATTTACAACTCAATGATTACAACTCGATACTAGAACAAGATATGACTCTATATGAATGCCTCCAGCGGTGTACCGGGATGGGCAATGAATCAAGAGTGACATGTACGATAAATTATGCATGGTGGCTTTGCCACAAATACGATGTCAACTACATGATCATGCAAAGCAATATGACAATGATGAAGTGTGTCATAATAAACGGAACGGTGGAAAGTTGCATGGCAATATATCTCGGAATGGCTATGGAAATGCCATAATAGGTAGGTATGGTGGCTGTTTTGAGGAAGATATAAGGAGGCTTATGTGTGATAGAACACATCGTATCACGGGGTTTGGATGCACCGGCGAAGTTTGCACCAACTCTCAACGTGAGAAAGGGCAATGCACGGTACCGAAGAGGCTAGCAATGATGGAAGGATAAGAGTGCGTATAATCCATGGACTCAACATTGTAAAGAACTCACATACTTATTGCAAAAATCTACAAGTCATCAAAAACCAAGCACTACGTGCATGCTCCTAGGGGGGTAGATTGGTAGGAAAAGACCATCGCTCGTCCCCGACCGCCACTCATAAGGAAGACAATCAAATAACACCTCATGTTTCAAATTTGTTACATAACATTTACCATACGTGCATGCTACGGGACTTGCAAACTTCAACACAAGTATTTCTCATATTCACAATTACTCAACTAGCACAACTCTAATATCACTATCTTCATATCTCAAAACAATTATCAAGCATCAAACTTCTCTTAGTATTCAATGCACTTATATGAAAGTTTTTATTATATCAAAGCAAATTACCATGCTGTTCTAAAGGACTCTCAATATAATATAAGTGAAGCATGAGAGATCAATTATTTCTATAGAATAAAACCACCACCGTGCTCTAAAAGACATAAGTGAAGACTAGAGCAAATGACAAACTACTCCAAAAGATATAACTGAAGATCAATGAGTAGTTGAATAATTATGCAACTATGTGAAGACTCTCCCATTTAATAATTTCAGATCTTGATATTTTATTCAAACAGCAAGAAAAACAAAGTAAAATGACATTCTAAGAATGGCAAACATCATGTGAAGAAGCAAAAACTTAGGATCAACCGAAATTAACTGATAGTTGTTGAAGAAGAAAGGTGGGATGCCAACCGGGGCATCCCCAAGCTTAGACGCTTGAGACTTCTTGAAATATTATCTTGGGATGCCTTGGGCATCCCCAAGCTTGAGCTTTTGTGTCTCCTTAATTCCTCTCATATCACGGTCTCCCTAAATCTCATCATCCACACAAAACTCAACAAGGACTCGTTAGATAAGTTAGTATAAACCAATGCAAAAACCTTAGCATACTCTACTGTAGAAAATCACTAAAATTATTATTCAAAATTGCATACTAAATGCCTCTGCATATATAATAGTCCTATCCTCAAATAGAATCATTAAAGAAGCAAACATATGCAAACAATGCAAACATAACAGCAATCTACCTAAACAGGACCGTCTGTAAAGAGTGCAGCAAGATCCACACTTCCCTACCTCCAAAAATTATGAAAGAAAGTTCCACTGTAGTAAATTTATCAGAGTTTATTATGCAAAGGGTTTCAACATTTTATCACATTCTGACTTTTCTAGGGAATATTTGCAACAGCGGTAACTTTATGTTTTCAAACAGCAACATGTGGACTTGTAAAATAGGCATAGTAAAGGCTATCAATGCCACTTTTATTGAAATAAAAGATGCAAAACATTGTTCTAAATAACAGCAAGCAAATCCTAACAAAATAAATTGATGCTCCAAGCAAAACACATATCTTGTGGTGAATAAAAATATAGCTCCAAGTTAGCGATGAACGAAGACGAAAGAGGGGATGCCTTCCGGGGCATCCCCAAGCTTAGGCTCTTGCCACTCCTTATTCCATAGTCCATCAAATCTTTAAAGATCTACTGCAGTTGGAATTGGTATTTTATCGCTCTCTGGTAAAAAATGAAAATTATTCTCGTGAGTGCATACTTTCTGTTTTTTACAGCAAGATCAAATAACAATCACCCAAGAAGGTCCTAAAGGCTTTACTTGGCACAAACACTAATTAAAACATAAAACCACATCTAAATCGAGGCTAGATGAATTATTTATTACTAAACAGGAACAAAAAGCAAGTAACAAAAATAAAAATTGGGTTGCCTCCCAACAAGCGCTATCGTTTAACGCCCCTAGCTAGGCATGATGATTTCAATGGTGCTCACATAAAAGATAAGAATTAAAACATAAAGAGAGCATCATGAAGAATATTACTGGCACATTTAAGTCTAACCCACTTCCTATGCATATGGATTTTGTGAGCAAACAACTTATGGGAACAATAATCAACTAGCATAGGAAGGCAAAACAAGCATAACTTAAAAACTTTATGCACATAGAGAGGAAACTTGGTATTATTGCAATTCCTACAAGCATATGTTCATACCTCATAATAATTTTCAGTAGCATCATGAATGAATTCAACAATATAACTATCACATAGAGCATTCTTTTCATGATCTACTTGTATGCAAAGTTGACACTCTTCCAAAATAGTGGGATTAACATTAAGTAAAGTCACGACCTCTCCAAACCCACTTTCATAATTATCACAATAAGATTCAACATCCTCCAAAATAGTGGGATCATTACTTCCTAAAGATGACACTCTTCCAAACCCACTTTCATCAATATAATCATCATAAATAGGAGGCATGCTATCATCAAAATAAATTTGCTCATCAAAACTTGGGGGACAAAAAATATCATCTTCATCAAACATAGCATCTCCAAGCTTGTGGCTTTGCATATCATTAGCATCATGGATATTCAAAGAATTCATACTAACAACATTGAAATCATGCTCATCATCCAAAAATTTAGTGCCAAACATTTTAATGCATTCTTCTGCTAACACTTTGGCACAATTATCGGAATCCTTATTTTCATGAAAGACATTAAAAAGATGAAGCATATGAGGTACCCTCAATTCCATTTTTTTTGTAGTTTTCTTTTATAGACTAAACTAGTGACAAAACAAGAAACTAAAAGATTCGATTGCAAGATCTAAAGATATACCTTCAAGTGCTAACCTCCCGGCAACGACGCCAGAAAAGAGCTTGATGTCTCCTACACAACCTTCTTCTTGTAGATGTTGTTGGGCCTCCATGTGCGGAGGTTTGTAGGACAGTAGCAAATTTCCCTCAAGTGGATGACCTAAGGTTTATCAGTCAGTGGGAGGCGTAGGATTAAGATGGTCTCTCTCAAACAACCCTGCAACCAAATAAGAAAGAGTCTCTTGTGTCCCCAACACACCCAATACAATGGTAAATTGTATAGGTGCACTAGTTCGGCGAAGAGATGGTGATACAAGTGCAATATGGATGGTAGATAAAGGTTTTTGTAATCTGAAAATATAAAAATAGCAAGGTAACTAATGATAAAAGTGAGCACAAACGGTATTGCAATGCGTTGAAACAAGGCCTAGGGTTCATACTTTCACTAGTGCAAGTTCTCTCAACAATAATAACATAATTGGATCATATAACTATCCCTCAACATGCAACAAAGAGTCACTCCAAAGTCACTAATAGCGGAGAAAAAACGAAGAGATTATGGTAGGGTACGAAACCACCTCAAAGTTATCCTTTCTGATCAGTCTATTCAAGAGTCCGTTGTAAAATAACACGAAGCTATTCTTTCCGTTCAATCTATCATAGAGTTCGTACTAGAATAACACCTTAAGACACAAATCAACCAAAACCCTAATGTCACCTAGATACTCCAATGTCACCTCAAGTACTCCGTGGGTATGATTATACGATATGCATCACACAATCTCAGATTCATCTATTCAACCAACACAAAGAACTTCAAAGAGTGCTCCAAAGTTTCTACCGGAGAGTCAAGACGAAAACGTGTGCCAACCCCTATGCATAAGTTCACGAAACTCGCAAGTTGATCACCAAAACATACATCAAGTGGATCACGAGATATCCCATTGTCACCTCAGATAAGCACATGCAAGACATACATCAAGTGTTCTCAAATCCTCAAAGACTCAATCCGATAAGATAACTTCAAAGGGAAAACTCAATTCATCACAAGAGACTAGAGGGGGAGAAACATCATAAGATCCAACTATAATAGCAAAGCTCGCGATACATCAAGATCGTACCACCTCAAGAACACGAGAGAGAGAGAGAGAGAGAGAGAGAGAGAGAGAGAGAGAGATCAAACACATAGCTACTAGTACATACCCTCAGCCCTGAGGGAGAACTACTCCCTCCTCGTCATGGAGAGCACCGGGATGATGAAGATGGCCACCGGAGAGGGATTCCCCACCTCCGGCAGGGTGCCAGAACGGGTCTAGATTCGTTTTCGGTGGCTACGGAGGCTTTTGGAAGCGGAACTCCCGATCTATTCTGCTCCTCGAAGTTTTTAGGGTATATGGATATATATATAGGCAAAAGAAGTCGGTCAGGGGAGCCACGAGGGGCCCACGAGGGTGGGGGCACGCCCAGGGGGCAGGCGCGCCTCCCTGCCTCGTGGCCACCCGAAAGCTTCCTTGACTTCAACTCCAAGTCTCCTGGATCACGTTCGTTCCAAAAATCACGCTCCCGAAGGTTTCATTCCGTTTGGACTCCGTTTGATATTCCTTTTCTGTGAAACACTGAAACAAGGGAAAAAACAGAAACTGGCACTCGGCTCTGGGTTAATAGGTTAGTCCCGAAAATAATATAAAAATGTAATATAAAGCCCATTAACATCCAAAACAGATAATATAATAGCATGGAGCAATCAAAAATTATAGATACGTTGGAGACGTATCATTAACCTAGCTAATCTATAATTAATTAACTGAGTATATGACAGTGGGACCCCTCTGTCAGTTTAACCGGTCAACAGGTCAAAGTTGACTGCTAACATCAATCTGACCTTGTGCTGATGTCATATTCTCCTTTTTCTGATCTATTTTAAATGATAATAATATTAGAAAATCATTTTAAAACTTTAAAAATTAATATAAAATAATCCTTAGCTCGGATGAAAAAAATTCTACATGAAAGTTGCTCACAATGACGAGACGAATCCGAATATGCAGCCCGTTCATCCGCCACACATCCCTAGTATAGTGAACATGCAACTTTCCCCCTCTGGTTCACCTGTCCGAAAATGCCTAACCCCGTGGAAACATTCCCGCATGTTCTCCCCCTTCGTCGATATCGTGTAGCACCGCGTTAGATCATGTCTAGCTCTGCATGTTCTTTTGTTATGCCCCTGTTTGCTCTGTATTTACTGTTTCTTCCCCCTCTTCTCTCCGATAGACCCCGAGACCGATGTTAATGCCCTTGTGATCGACTACGTTGACGATGACACTTCTTCCTTTTCAACAGAGCTTCCAGGCAAGCAAAGCCCCCCTTGAGCATTCCGATATCACCCATTTCTTTCCCTCTCATGCTTGCATTAGAACTGCTACTGCTTTCTGTATGACCCTACTCTGATGCATAGCTTGTTTTTGTTACCTGCTTATTGTTACCTACCTGCTTATCCTAAACTGCTTAGTATAGGTTGGTCAGTGATCCATCAGTGACCCACACCTTGTCCTTGTTGCCCCGCTTTATGTTCGATGTCTCGATCAACGTGATGGACGTCCAGGCCTCGACACCACACATCACCCCCTAGTTGTATGACTCTACAGAGTTACTATCGAGTGTCAAGGGTGACACGTCATACATCACTCCTGATGAGATCTCTGTAGTGTAGCTATTCGGTCGTGGTCATCGAGGGTGATTTCCTCCTTAACCACTTCTGATACGACTCTGTCTTGCAACCCCTCAAGTATGAACCTCGAGGGTGGTTCCTCTTATGTTCACCTTGATGATTACATCGAGTGGAATCCATCGAGGGTGGTTCCTCAGGGTTTCCCTTGGTGTTAGACACACCGTTACTATGGTTACTATGACTTTACAACTGTTACTTGGAAAGGCGGGTCGACCCTGAGGGGTACCCGCGAGTGATGTGGAGACGAGTTGACCTGGAGGGTAGCCGAGAGTTGAACACGAGGCATGGCTGGGCATTCTTAGCCCTTGCCACAAGTACTCGAGATGGGGCGACGGGGTCACATCTTTCATGAGTCTCTGCTCGTGACCGCACTACCAACACACTAATGGTTTGGATATTTGATCCGAGGGGCCTTTGGCCTGATAGCACTAACCATTACGTGGGCATAGTATGGGTGTTCTGCGTTGTATGCATCAGCCGAAGCTTATTAGACGTCAACGACTGAGTGACGCGCGCCGGGTTGGACTGGTACGCTCCTGTCTTTTTAAGGAGGTAGCTAGGTCTGCTCACTGGCCGCCCACGCAACGTGTAGGAGTTCCCGGGGCGATGGCCCAAGACCCCTGGGGCCATAGGTTTAGTCAGGCGTGCTGACCTCTCTATTAAACCTAGGTCGGGTTGCGGCGTATTGTTTGGTCGAGGCCGGGCATGACCCAGTAAAGCGTGTCCGGCCGGAGTTAATCGATCTTGGTGGGTAAGTTGGTGCACCCCTGCAGGGAAGAAAACATCTATCGATAGCCTGTCCTACGGTAACAGACACTTGGAGTTGTATCCCGATCGATACAACTAGAACTGGATACTTGAGGTGATAACTGGATAGTATGGCTATGGGATTGCTTTCTCGCAGGGAGTCAAGAAAGGATCTCTGGCTGAGGTTGATAACACTACTACTACTTTACATTATGTTGATCTGTACTCTTCTAAATGTTGCAAGATGCTTGAAGATGCTAGTCTTCGATAGGCTAGGCTTTCCTCTTCTCTTCTGGCATTCTGCAGTTTAGTCCATAGATACAGCCCATTTCCTTTGATATATATGCATACTTAGTTTAGATCTGATGTAAGTCTTGCGAGTACTTTGGATGAGTACTCACGGTTGCTTTGCTACCTCTTTTTCTCCCATACCCGATTGTTGCGACCAGATGACGGATCCCAGGAGCCAGACGACACCACTGATGATTACTACTACCCCGACGGTGCCTACTACTACGTGACGGCCGCTGACGACCTGGAGTAGTTAGGAGACTCCCAGGTAGGAGACCTTGCCTTTTTGATCATAGATTCTTTTGTGCTAGCCTTCTTAAGGCAAACTTGTTTAAATTATGTATGTACTCAGATATTGTTGCTTCCACCGACTCTTGTGTATTCGAGTTGATGTATTCGAGCCCTCGAGGCCCCTGGCTTGTAATATAAAGCTTGTATTATTTTAATTTGTGTCTAGAGTTGTGTTGTGATATCTTCCTGTGAGTCCTTGATCTTGATCGTACACTTTTGCGTGTATGATTAGTGTACGATTGAATCGAGGGCGTCACACAAGGGGTGCACCCCAAATAGGCCAAATCCTACTTGGAGTCTTCCCCAATTCGGCCTCCCCCCTGCCATAATTGTCGGAAGGAAAAAGGCAAGAGGGAAGAAGAGAAGGAAGGGGGCGAACCCCCTCTTCTCCTTCTCCCATTCGGCCTCCTGCCATAAGGGGCACGCGCCACCCCTTGTGGGATGGTGTACTCCCCTCCCATGGCCCATGTGGCCCATATGTTCCCCTTGGGGGTTCCGGTAACCCCTCCGGTACTCTAATAAATACCCGATACACTCCAGAACACTTCCCTTGTCCGAATACTATCATCCTATACATTGATCTTTACCTCTCGATCATTTCGAGACTCCTCATCATGTCCGTGATCTTATCTGGTACTCCGAACAACATTCGGTCACCAAACCACATAACTCATTGATACGTCCATTTTGCATCATACTTTTATATCGATATTTATTGCATTATGGGGTGTTATTACACATTATGTCACAATACTTATGCCTATTCTCTCTTATTTTCCAAGGATTGCATGAAGAGGGGGAATGCCGGCATCTGGAATTCTGGGCTGGAAAAGGAGCAAATATTAGAGACCTATTCTCCACATCTCCAAAAGTCCTAAAACTCCACGGGAGTTATTTTTAGAATATACAAAAAATACTGAGCGAAGAAAGTACCAGAGGGGGGCCACCCACCATCCACGAGGGTGGGGAAGCGCCCTACCCCCCCGTGCGCGCCCCCTGCCTAGTGGCCCCCTAGTGGCCCTCTGATGCCCATCTTTGGCTATATGGAGCCTTTCGTCGAGGAAAAAAATCATAAGCAAGCTTTCGGGAAGAAACTCTGCCGGCACGAGACGGAAACAATCTAGGGCTCCGGCAGAGCTGTTCTGCCGGGGAAACTTCCCTCTGGGAGGGGGGAATCATCACCATCGTCATCACTAACGATCCTCTCATCGGGAGGGGGTCAATCTCCATCAACATCTTCACCAGCACCATCTCATCTCAAACCCTAGTTCATCTCTTGTATCCAATCTTTGTATCCAAACCTCAGATTGGTACCTGTGGGTTGCTAGTAGTGTTGATTACTCCTTGTAGTTGATGCTAGTTGGTTTACTTGGTGGAAGATCATATGTTCAGATACATTATGCATATTAATACCCCTCTGATTATGAACATGAATGTGCTTTCTGAGTAGTTACGTTTATTCCTGAGGACATGGGAGAAGTCTTGCTATAAGTAGTCATGTGAATTTGGTATTCGTTCGATATTTTGATGAGATGTATGTTGTCATCCCTCTAGTGGTGTCATGTGAACGTCGACTACATGACACTTCACCATTGTTTGGGACTAGAGGGAGGCATTGGGAAGTAATTAGTAGATGATGAGTTGCTAGAGTGACAGAAGCTTAAACCCTAGTTTATGTGTTGCTCCGTAAGGGGCTGATTTGGATCCATATGTTTCATGCTATGGTTAGGTTTACCTTAATACTTCTGTTGTAGTTGCAGATGCTTGCAATAGGGGTTAATCATAAGTGGGATGCTTGTCCAAGTAAGGGCAGTACCCAAGCACCGGTCCACCCAGATATCAAATTATCAAAGTACCGAACGCGAATCATATGAGCGTGATGAAAACCAGGTTGACGATAATTCCCATGTCCTCAGGAGCGCTTTCCTTCATATAAGAGTTTGTCCAGGCTTGTCCTTTGCTACAAAAAGGATTGGGCCATCTTGCTACACCTTTTTTACTTTTATTACTTGCTACTCGTTACAAATTACCTGATCACAAAACTATCTGTTACCGATAATTTCAGTGCTTGCAGAGAATACCTTACTGAAAACTGCTTATCATTTCCTTCTGCTTCTCGTTGGGTTCGACACTCTTACTTATCGAAAAGGCTACCATAGATCCCCTACACTTGTGGGTCATCAAGACTCTTTTCTGGCGCCATTGCCGGGGAGTGAAGCGCCTTTGGTAGGTGGAATTTGGTATGGAAAAAATTATATAGTGTGCTAAAATTTACTATCACTTGTTACTATGGAACATAATCCTTTGAGGGGCTTGTTCGGGGTATCTTCACCCCGACCAGTAGAGCAAAGAGTTGCTCCTCAACCTACTGAACCTACTGAAAATGTTTACTTTGAAATTCCTTCGGGTATGATAGAGAAACTACTAGCTAATCCTTTTGCAGGAAATGGAACATTGCATCCTCATTTACACTTAATCTATATATGTGGATGAAGTTTGTGGATTATTTAAGCTTGCAGGTATGCCCGATGATGTTATCAAGAAGAAGGTCTTCCCTTTATATTTGAAGGGAGAGGCATTGACATGATATAGGCTATGTGATGATATTGGACAATGGAATTACCAACAATTGAAATTGGAATTTCATCAGAAGTTTTATCCTATCCATCTTGTTCATCGTGATCATAATTATATATATAATTTTTGGCCTCGCAAAGGAGAAAGCATCGCTCAAGCTTCGGGGAGGCTTAAGTCAATGTTATATTCATGCCCCAATCATGAGCTCTCAAGAGAAATGATTATTCAAAAAATTTATGCTCGGCTTTCTCCCAATAATCGCTCCATGCTCGATACTTCTTGTACTGGATCTTTTATGATGAAGACTGTTGAATTCAAATGGGATTTATTGGAAAGAATTAAACGCAACTCTGAATGTTGGGACCTCGACGAAGGTAAGGAGTTAGGTATAGCACCTAAGTTTGATTGTGTTAATTCTTTTATGGATACCGATGTTTTTCGTGAATTTAGCACTAAATATGGACTTGACTCTAAGATAGTAGCTTCTTTCTATGAATCCTTTGCTACTCATGTTGATCTCCCAAAGTGTAACGCCCCGAGACTGTTGCACCAGGTGTTGCTACGTCTTGAGCTTGCGTTGGTTTTCCCCGAAGAGGAAGGGATGATGCGGCAGAGTAGCGTAAGTATTTCCCTCAGTTATTGAGAACCAAGGTATCAATCCAGTAGGAGGCCACGCTCAAGTCCCTCGTACCTGCACAAAACGATAGCTACTCGCAGCCAACGCGATTAGGGGTTGTCAATCCCTTCACGGTCACTTACGAGAGTGAGATCTGATAGATATAATATTTTTGGTATTTTTGGTATAAAGATGCAAAGTAAAAAAGTAAAAGCAAAGCAAGATTAAAGTAATGGAGATTGATATGATGAGAATAGACCCGGGGGCCATAGGTTTCACTAGTGGCTTATCTCAAGAGCATAAGTATTCTACGGTGGGTGAGCAAATTACTGTTGAGCAATTAACAGAACTGAGCATAATTATGAGAATATCTAGGCATGATCATGTATATAGGCATCACATCCGTGACAAGTAGATCAAAACGATTCTGCATCTACTACTATTACTCCACCCATCGACCGCTATCCAGCATGCATCTAGAGTATTAAGTTAAAAACAGAGTAACGCCTTAAGCAAGATGACATAATGTAGAGAGATAAATTCATGCAATATGAAATAAACCCCATCTTGTTATCCTTGATGGCAATGATACAATACGTGCCTTGTTGCTCCTTCTGTCACTGGGTAAGGACACCGCAAGATCAAACCCAAAGCTAAGCACTTCTCCCATGGCAAGAACTACCAATCTAGTTGGCCAAACCAAACGGATAATTCGAAGAGACTTGCAAAGATAACCAATCATATATAAAAGAATTCAGAGAAGATTCAAATATTATTCATAGATAGACTTGATCATAAACCCACAATTCATCGGTCTCAACAAAGACGCCGCAAAAAGAAGATTACATCGAATAGATCTCCACAATAGAGGGGGAGAACTTTGTATTGAGATCCAAAAAGAGAGAAGAAGCCATCTAGCTACTAACTATGGACCCGAAGGTCTGAGGTAAACTACTCACACTTCATCGGAGGGGCTAGGATGATGTAGAAGCCCTCCGTGATGACGGCCCTCTTCCGGCGGAGCTCCGGAACAGGCCCCAAGATGGGATCTCGTGGATACAGAAAGTTGCGGCGGTGGAACTAGGTTTTTGGCTCCTGTTCTGATCGTTTGGGGGTACGTAGGTATATATAGGAGGAAGGAGTACGTCGGTAGAGCACTGAGGGGCCCACGAGGCAGGGTGGCGCGCCCTGGGGGGCGCCCCCACCCTCGTGACCTCCTCTTTGACTCCCTGGCGTAGGGTCCAAGTCTCCTGGATCACGTTCGGTGAGAAAATCACGTTCCCGAAGATTTTATTCCGTTTGGACTCCGTTTGATATTCTGTTTCTCCGAAACACTGAAATAGGCAAAAAAACAGCAATTCTGGGCTGGGCCTCCGGTTAACAGGTTAGTCCCAAAAATAATATAAAAGTGGAAAATAAAGCCCAATATAGTCCAAAATAGTAGATAATATAGCATGGAGCAATCAAAAATTATAGATACGTTGGAGACGTATCAGGCATCCCCAAGCTTAATTCCTGCTCGTCCTCGAGTAGGTAAATGATAAAAAGAGAATTTTTGATGTGGAGTGCTACTTGGCATAATTTCAATGCAAATCTTCTTAATTGTGGTATGAATATTCAGATTAGAAAGATTCAAGACAAAAGTTTATATTGACATAAAAATAATAATACTTCAAGCATACTAACAAAGCAATTATGTCTTCTCAAAATAACATGGCCAAAGAAAGGTATCCCTACAAAATCATATAGTCTGGCTATGCTCCATCTTCACCACACAAAGTATTTAAATCATGCACAACCCCGATGACAAGCCAAGCAATTGTTTCATACTCTAACTTTTTCAAAACTTTTTCAATTTTCACGCAATACATGAGCGTGAGCCATGGATATAGCACTATAGGTGGAATAGAATGGTGGTTGTGGAGAAGATAAAAAGGAGGGGAAGATAGTATCACATCAACTAGGCGTATCAACGGACTATGGAGATGCCCATCAATAGATATCAATGTGAGTGAGTAGGGATTGCCATGCAACGGATGCACTAGAGCTATAAATATATGAAAGCTCAACAAAAGAAACTAGTGGGTGTGCATCCAACTTGCTTGCTCACGAAGACCTAGGGAAATTTTGAGGAAGCCCATCATTGGAATATACAAGCCAAGTTCTATAATGTAAAATTCCCACTAGTATATGAAAGTGACAACATATGAGACTCTCTATATGAAGAACATGGTGCTACTTTGAAGCACAATATATGAGACTTGCTATATCATGGTGCTACTTTGAAGCACAAGTGTGGAAAAGGATAGTAGCATTGCCCCTTTTTATTTATTTTCTTTTTATGGCCTTCTTTTTTTCTTTGGCCTTTTTTGGGACAATGCTCTATTGAATTATGATCATCACACTTTTATTTATTTACAACTCAATGATTACAACTCAATTCTAAAACAAAGTATGACTCTATATGGATGCCTCCGGCGGTGTACCGGGATATGCAATGAATCAGGAGTGACAAGTATGAAGAAATTATGAATGGTGGCTTTGCCACAAATACTATGTCAACTACATGATCATGCTAAGCAATATGACAATGATGAATGTGTCATGATGAACTAGATGGTGGAAAGTTGCATGGCAATATATCTCGGAATGGCTATGGAAATGCCATAATAGGTAGGTATGGTGGCTATTTTGAGGAAGGCATATGGTAGGTGTATGATACCGGCGAAAGGTGCACGGTATTAGAGAGGCTAGCAAAGGTGGAAGAGTGAGAGTGCGTATAATCCATGGACTCAACATTAGTCATAAAGAACTCATATACTTATTGCAAAAATCTAGAAGTTATCAAAGCAAAGTATTACGAGCATGCTCCTAGGGGGATAGATTGGTAGGAAAAGACCATTGCTTGTCCCCGACCGCCACTCATAAGGAAGACAATCAATAAATAAATCATGCTCCGACTTCATCACATAACGGTTCACCATACGTGCATGCTATGGGAATCACAAACTTTAACACAAGTATTCTTTAAATTCACAACTACTCAACTAGCATGACTTTAATATTATCACCTCCATATCTCAAAACAATTATCATGCTTCAATCTTTTCTTAGTATTCAACACACTCAAAAGAAAGTTTCACAAGTCTTGAATACCAAGCATATTATTATTAAGCAAATTACCATGCTATTAAGAGACTCTCAAAATAGTTTAAGTGAAGCATGAGAGATCAATAGTTTCTTTAAAACAAATACACCACCGTGCTCTAAAAGATCTAAGTGAAGCACATAGAGAAAAATTATAAAACTCAAAAGATATAAGTGAAGCACATAGAGCAAAATTATCTAGCTCAAAAGATATAAGTGAAGCACATAGAGCAAAACTACTTAGCTCAAAAGATATAAGTGAAGCACATAGAGCAAAACTACTTAGCTCAAAGATATAAGTGAAGCACATAGAGCAAAATTATCTAGCTCAAAAGATATAAGTCAAGCACATAGAGCAAAACTACTTAGCTCAAAAGATATAAGTGAAGCACATAGAGCAAAACTACTTAGCTCAAAAGATATAAGTGAAGCACATAGAGTATTCTATCAAATTTTAATTCATGTGTGGCTCTCTCAAAAGGTGTGTACAGCAAGGATGATTTTGGCATACTAAGACACAAAGAAACAAATAATACAATACGCTCCAAGCAAAACACATATCATGTTGGTGAATAAAAATATAGCTCCAAGTAAATTACCGATGGAAGTGGACGAAAGAGGGGATGCCTTCCGGGGCATCCCCAAGCTTTGACTTTTTGGTGTACTTGGATTATCTTGGGGGTGCCATGGGCATCCCCAAGCTTAGGCTCTTGTCACTCCTTGTTCCATGATCCATCAAAAGAATTCACCCAAAACTTGAAAACTTCACAACACAAAACTCAAAATAGAAAACTCGTGAGCTCCGTTAGCGAAGGAAAACAAAAGACCACTTCAAGGTACTGTAATGAACTCATTCTTTATTTATATTGGTGTTAAACCTACTGTATTCCAACTTCTCTATGGATTATAAACTATTTTACCAGCCATAGATTCATCAAAATAAGCAAACAACACACGAAAAACAGAATCTGTCAAAAACAGAACAGTCTGTAGTAATCTGTAGCTAGCGCAAGATCTGGAACCCCAAAAATTCTAAAATAAATTTCTGGACGTGACGAATTTATCTATTAATCATATGAAAAAAGAATTAACTAAATAGCACTCTTCAAATAAAAATGACAGAAGTTCTCGTGAGCGCTAAAGTTTCTGTTTTTACAGCAAGTTCAACAAGACTTTCCCCAAGTCTTCCCAACGGTTCTACTTGGCACAAACACTAATTAAACACGAAAAACACAACCAAAACAGAGGCTAGATAATTTATTTATTGAGTAACAGTAAGGATAAATATTGGGTTGTCTCCCAACAAGCGCTTTTCTTTAAATCCTTAAAGCTAGGCATTGATAATTTTAATGATGCTCACATGAAAGACAAGAATTGAAGCACAAAGAGAGCATCATAAAACAGGTGACAAACACATCTAAGTCTAAAATACTTCCTATGCATAGGCATTTTATAGGCAAACAAATTGTCAAGGCAAGCAAAAACTAGCATATGCAAGGAAGCGGAAAGAAACAATAGCAATCTCAACATAATGAGAGGTAATTTAGTAACATGAAAACTTCTACCACCATATTTTCCTCTCTCATAATAATTGCATGAGGGATCATAAGAAAATTCAACAAAATAGCTATCACACAAAATATTTTCAACACGATCCATATGCATGCAAAGTTTACACTCTTCCAAAATACTGGGATTAACATTAACTAAAGTCATGACCTTTCCAAACCCACTTTTATCAAAAATTTCATAAGATTGAACATTCTCCAAATATGTGGTATCTAAAGTTGACACTCTTCCAAACCCACTTTCAATAATATTGCAAACACTATTATAAATCTCATATTCATCATGGGGCTTAAATAAATTTTCAATATCATAAGAAGAATCACCCCAATCATGATCATTACAACAAGTAGTAGACATAGCAAAACTAGCATCCCCAAGCTTAGGGTTTTGCATATTATTAGCACAATTGACATCAAGAGAATTTATAGTAAAATCATTACAATCATGCTTTTTATTCAAAGACTTATCGTGAATCGCTTCATAAAGTAATTCATCACACTTTGCAGATTCACGAATTTCAAGCAAAACTTCATAAAGATAATCTAGTGCACAAAACTCACTAGCAATTGGTTCATCATAATTGGATCTCTTAAAAAGATTAGCAAGTGGATGAGGATCCATAGATCTTAGGTTCTCTGTTTAGTAATAAATAAACAACTATTCCAACCATACGAGCAAACAAGAAACGGGCAAAAAGAGGCAAATAAAGAGGGAGGATGAATAAAACGGCAAGGGGGAAGTGGGGGGAGAGGAAAATGAGAGGCAAATGGAAAATAATGTAATGCGAGAGATAGGGATTGTGATGGGTACTTGGTATGTTGACTTTTTGCATAGACTCCCCGGCAACGGCGCCAAAAATCCTTCTTGCTACGTCTTGAGCTCGCGTTGGTTTTCCCCGAAGAGGAAGGGATGATGCAGCAGAGTAGCATAAGTATTTCCCTCAGTTATTGAGAATCAAGGTATCAATCTAGTAAGAGGCCACACTCAAGTCCCTCATACCTGCACAAAATGATAGCTACTCGCAACCAACGCGATTAGGGGTTGTCAATCCCTTCACGGTCACTTACGAGAGTGAGATCTGATAGATATAATATTTTTGGTATTTTTGGTATAAAGGTGCAAAGTAAAAAGTAAAAGCAAAGTAAAAAAGCAAAGCAAGATTAAAGTAATGGAGATTGATATGATGAGAATAGACTCGGGGGGCATAGGTTTCACTAGTGGCTTATCTCAAGAGCATAAGTATTCTATGGTGGGTGAACAAATTACTGTTGAGCAATTGACAGAATTGAGCATAGTTATGAGAATATCTAGGCATGATCATGTATATAGGCATCACGTCCGTGACAAGTAGATCGAAATGATTCTGCATCTACTACTATTACTCCACTCATCGACCGCTATCCAACATGCATCTAGAGTATTAAGTTAAAAACAGAGTAACGCCTTAAGAAAGATGACATAATGTAGAGAGATAAATTCATGCAATATGAAATAAACCCCATCTTGTTATCCTCGATGGCAACGATAGAATATGTGCCTTGCTGCCCCTTTTGTCACTGGGTAAGGACACCACAAGATCGAACCCAAAGCTAAGCACTTCTCCCATTGCAAGAACTACCAATCTAGTTGGCCAAACCAAATGGATAATTCGAAGAGACTTGCAAAGATAACCAATCATACATAAAAGAATTCAGAGAAGATGCAAATATTATTCATAGATAGACTTGATCATAAACCCACAATTCATCGGTCTCAACAAACACACCGCAAAAAGAAGATTACATCGAATAGATCTCCACAAGAGAGGGGGAGAACTTTGTATTGAGATCCAAAAAGCGAGAAGAAGCCATCTAGTTACTAACTATGGACCTGAAGGTCTGAGGTAAACTACTCACACTTCATCGGAGGGGCTAGGATGATGTAGAAGCCCTCCGTGATGACGGCCCTCTTCCAGTGGAGCTCTGGAACAGGCCCCAAGATGGGATCTCGTGGATACAGAAAGTTGCGGCGGTGGAATTAGGTTTTTGGCTCCTGTTCTGATCGTTTGGGGGTACGTAGTTATATATAGGAGGAAGGAGTACGTCGGAGGAGCACCGATGGGCCCACAAGGCAGGGTGGCGTGCCCTAGGTGGGCGCCCCCACCCTCGTGACCTCCTCTTTGACTCCCTGGCGTAAGGTCCAAGTCTCCTGGATCACGTTCGGTGAGAAAATCACGTTCCCGAAGATTTTATTCCGTTTGGACTCCGTTTGATATTATTTTTCTCCGAAACACTGAAATAGGCAAAAAACAACAATTTTGGGCTGGGCCTCCGGTTAATAGGTTAGTCCGAAAAATAATATAGAAGTGGAAAATAAAGCCCAATATACTCCAAAACAGTAGATAATATAGCATGGATCAATCAAAAGTTATAGATACGTTGGAGACGTATCAGGTGTCTTCCAGTTATTCGTTGTTGTTGCCTTGTCATTTGTTTGCATGTCATGCATTTAATATCATGTCATCATGTGCATCGCATTTGCATACATGTTCGTCTCATGCATCTGAGCATTTTCCCCGTTGTCCGTTTTGCAATCCGACGCTCCTACGTCCTCCGGCGTCCCCTTTTGCCTCTTTTCTTGAGAGGGTGTTAAACGTTCTCGGAATGGACCGAGATTTGCCAAGCGTCCTTGGTATACCACCGGGACCGCCTGTCAAGTTTCGTGCCATTTGGAGTCCGTTTGATACTCCAACGGTTAACCGGGGAACCATAAAGGCCTCGTGTGTGTTGCAGCCCAACACCCCTCCAAAGTGGCCCGAAACCCATCCAAACCCCCTCCATCCTCTCGGCCGTTCGATCACGATCGTGTGGCCGAAAACCGCACCTCATTTGGACTCTCATAGCTCCCTCTACCTATATATTTGCACCTCCCCCGAAATTTCGCGGATGAACCCTAGTCTTCTTCCACCTCCCGCCGCCGTCCCCATCGAATCCACTGCTGCCACGTTGCCCGTCGGCCACCGCCCGCCGCCGCAGCCCACAGAGCCCATCTG
>NC_041386.1:154938117-154950062 GCF_002162155.2 Triticum dicoccoides | reverse complement strand
CACGTGCCCGGCGACCCTCGCCGCCTCCCGCCCGTGAGGCCGTCCGCCGCCGTCGTTTGCTCGCCGGTGCCGCCCCTGGCCGCCCAGCCGCCGCCGCGACCGACGACGCCTCGCCCCCGCATGCCTCTGCCGCCTCCCTTGCTGTTTCGGCCCGCCGCCTTCGCCCCTCGCCGGTGATGCGCCCGTGGCCCGCGCCCTCCGCCGCCTCGCCTCCCGCCCGTCGTCGCTGGTCTCCGTCGAGCCGCCGTCGCCGGACCCGGACCCGTCCCCGTTCGGATCTGGTCAGGTGGACCAGATCCACCGGGTTCCCCATCCAAACGTGCGGCCGCGTCCCGGTTCCCTCCGTCCCGGATCTCTCCGTCCCCGTTGACTTTTCCAGAGGGTAAAATATCTCTAAGTCCTTTTCCCCTATCATTTTCAGGCTCTGTTCATCATGCCATAACTCCTCGCCCGTAGCTCCGTTTTGCATGCATGATATATCAAAATGTTCATCAGGTTGTCCTCTTCATTTCGTTCCATTGCACCATGCTTGTTTGAGTCCATCTTGATGCCCAAATGACTGTTGCAAGAGTGCTATAAAATGTTAGTTCCTGATTCTTATCAGTTTATGAGCATTTGTCATTTTGCCATGATTATTGTGTGTTGCATATGAGCATGAGCTATACATGTGTTTTGGGCTATGCCATGCCATCTTTACAGGAGTGTATGCCGTGTATTTTTGTGATCAATGTGGTGACTAGTACAAGCATGCAAAGTAGCTCTCATTATATTGCTGATTTCAGGATCTCAGGATTTTCACTAAGTCTTTGTCTGCTGTTATTTTTATGCCATGTATTCATGTTGCTACAAAGAGATCCATGCCTCTTTTGAGTATGTTCAGTAAGGATGGTTTTGACATATGGTTGTGCTCTATCCATCCATATCCCTGTTTGCATTTATGGAGTATCCTAGCATGACTCAATCTTGCTCTACTTTTGCTATAAAATGTTCTTGGCAGATTGTTTACATGTTAATCAATTTTGCCAAGGTTGTTGTAGTTGATCCATGCATGCTATGAAATTGTTCTTGCCATGTTTAGCTTCTTGATCATGTCTTCTTGCTGGGAGTATGCTTAGTTTGTCATGCAATGCCTTGTGTTGAGTGGATCGAGCTCGCAAACATGCCTTCATAATTCTATTTATGCCATGTCCAGTTTTCTGCTAAGTCTGAATCTGTTAACGAAACTTGCTATGTTTACATGGGTGCCATATTATCTTCTGATCCTTTTTGGCTTATGGTCAGTAAGGGACTTCTGTTATATGCTCTTAGTGGATTCATGCCATGCCTTGTATTGCTATGTTATGTTCTTGTAGCATGTTGTTATCTTGCTCTAAACATTGCTTCCTGATGTTAATTCCTGACATGATGTTATTTTCACTAAGTCTGTGATGCTGTTATCTTTTGCACTTTTGCCATGCTTGTTTGAACCTGCTATTGTGTGATTTAGCCGTAGCTCAGTGTTCATCTTTTGTCAAGAATCTTGAGTAGATCACTGCCATGTTCTTTGTTGCTATGTTGGAGTGCAGTAGCTTAGCTTCTTGTTGCATTCTAGATGGCAGCGTGCTGTTAATCGCATAATTGTGCCATTCTTGTTTTGCTTGCCATTTGCAAACCGTGCATCCGATTCCGAAATCAACTCATCTTTCCAGCAGCACACTTGGTTTGCCAAGTTGAGGCTTGGTTCAATCTTTTCCTTCCAGAGCACGCATATGCATTGCATATTACATCCCGCATATCATGCCATGTTTTGCATCATGTTGCTTGCGCATTGCACCATGGTTGATTGTGGTTTCCTTTGCTTGAGTTCTTGCTTTGGGTAGAGCTGGGAGACGAGTACGTGATCGAGGAAGCTGTTGAGTACGCTTACGAGGATCAAGCTTTCGTCTTCTCTGAGATCTTTGCAGGCAAGATGACCATACCATCGAAATCACTTCTATCTTTGCTTGCTAGTTGCTCGCTCTATTGCTATGTTGCGATACCTACCACTTGCTATATCATGCATCCCATATTTCCATGTCAAGCCTCTAACCCACCTTTCCTAGCAAACCGTTGTTTGGCTATGTTACCGCTTTGCTCAACCCCTCTTATAGCGTTGTTAGTTGCAGGTGAAGATGGAGTTTGTTCCATGTTGGAACATGAATATTTTGTTGGGATATCACAATATCTCTTATTTAATTAATGCATCTATATACTTGGTAAAGGGTGGAAGGTTCGGCCTTATGCCTGGTGTTTTGTTACACTCTTGCCGCCCTAGTTTCCGTCATACCGGTGTTATGTTCCTTGATTTTGCGTTCCTTACGCGGTTGGGTTATAATGGGAACCCCTTGACAGTTCGCTTTGAATAAAACTCCTCTAGCAAGTCCCAACCTTGGTTTTACCATTTGCCACCTAAGCCTTTTTCCCTTGGGTTCTGCAGACTCAAGGGTCATCTTTATTTAAACCCCCGGGCCAGTGCTCCTCAGAGTGTTGGTCCAAACTAGAGCACCGTGCAGGGCCATCCCTTGGCAACTTGGGTTACGTCGGCTCCTATACGCTTAGCTTATCTGGTGTGCCCTGAGAACGAGATATGTGCAGCTCCTATCGGGCTTTGTCGGCACAGCGGGTGGTCTTGCTGGTCTTATTTTACCATTGTCGAGATGTCTTGTAACTGGGATTCCGAGTCTGATCGGGTCTTCCTGGGAAAAGGAATATCCTTCGTTGACCGTGAGAGCTTGTGATGGGCTAAGTTGGGACACCCCTATAGGGTTTTGAACTTTCAAAAGCCGTGCCCGCGATTATGGGCAGATGGGAATTTGTTAATGTCCGGTTGTAGAGAACTTGACACTTAACTTAATTAAAATGCATCAACCGCGTGTGTAGCCGTGATGGTCTCTTTCCGGCGGAGTCCGGGAAGTGAACATGGTTCTTGTGTTATGCATGAACGTAAGTAGTTTCAGGATCACTTCTTGATCACTTCTAGTTCACGACCATTCTTTGCTTCTCTTCTTGCTCTCATTTGCGTAAGTTAGCCACCATATATGCTAGTGCTTGCTGCAGCTCCACCTCACTACCTTTTCCTAACCATAAGCTTAAATAGTCTTGATCTCCAGGGTGTGAGATTGCTGAGTCCCCGTGACTCACAAATACTTCCAAACAGTTGCAGGTGCCGATGATACCAGTGCAGGTGATGCAACCCAGCTCAAGTGGGAGCTCGGTGAAGATCGTGTTCGTTGTGTTGTTTCGTTTCCAGTTGATCAGTAGTGGAGCCCAGTCGGGGCGATCGGGGATCTATGCATTTGGGGTTGTCTTTATTTTGGTTCTGTAGTCGGACCTTGATTGTATTCTAGATGATGTAATGCTATATTTATGTATTGTGTGAAGTGGCGATTGTAAGCCAACTCTTTATCCCTTTCTTATTCAGCACATGGGATGTGTAAAGATTACCCCTCTCGCGACATGCCTACAATGCGGTTATGCCTCTAAGTCGTGCTCCGACACGTGGGAGATATAGCCGCATCGTGGGTGTTACACAAAGGAGAAGTGGTTTAAATATAATCCTCCCACTGAGGTAAAAGTAGTTGCTCCTATTAAAGTTGAAGAAAAGACTATCACTTATGACGATCCTGTTCTCGGAATGACCTGAAACTTTACGGAGACTATTTTTGGAAATAAACAAAAAATCCTGGCAAAAGATCAAGACTAGGGGGCCCACACCCTATCCACGAGGGTGGGGGCGCGCCTGCCCCCCTGGGCGCGCCCCCTACCTCGTGGGCCCCCTGGAGCTCCTCCGACCTCAACTCCAACTCTATATATTCACTTTCGGGGAGAAAAAACCAGGGAGAAGGATTCATTGCATTTTACAATACGGAGCCGCCGCCAAGCCCTAAACTGTCTCGGGAGGGCTGATCTGGAGTCTGTTCGGGGCTCCGGAGAGGGGAATCCGTCGCCATCGTTATCATGAACCTTCCTCCATCACCAATTTCATGATGCTCACCGCCGTGCGTGAGTAATTCCATCATAGACTTGCTGGACGGTGATGGGTTGGGTGAGATTTATCATGTAATCGAGTTAGTTTTGTTAGGGTTTGATCACTAGTATCCACTATGTTCTGAGATTGATGTTGCTATGACTTTGCTATGCTTAATGCTTGTCACTAGGGCCCGAGTGCCATGATTTCAGATCTGAACCTATTATGTTTTCATGAATATATGAGAGTTCTTGATCCTATCTTGCAAGTCTATAGTCACCTACTATGTGTTATGATCCGGCAACCCTGAAGTGACAATAATCGGGCCCACTCCCGGTGATGACCATAGTTTGAGGAGTTCATGTATTCACTATGTGTTAATGCTTTGATCCGGTACTCTATTAAAAGTAGGCCTTAATATCCCTTAGTTTCCACTAGGACCCCGCTGCCACGGGAGGGTAGGACAAAAGATGTCATGCAAGTTCTTTTCCATAAGCGCGTATGACTATATTCGGAATACATGCCTACATTACATTGATGAATTGGAGCTAGTTCTGTGTCACCCTAGGTTATGACTGTTACATGATGAACCGCATCCAACATAATTCTCTATCACCAATCCATTGCCTACGAGCTTTCCATATATTGTTCTTCGCTTATTTACTTTTCCGTTGCTGTTGTTACAATCACTACAAAATACCGAAAACAATACTTTTGTTATCATTACCTTTTGCTAACGTTACCACTACTATCATATTACTTTGCTACTAAATACTTTGCTGCAGATATTAAGTTTCCAGGTGTGGTTGAATTGACAACTCAGCTGCTAATACTTGAGAATATTCTTTGTCTCCCCTTGTGTCGAATCAATAAATTTGGGTTGAATACTCTACCCTTGAAAACTGTTGCGATCCCCTATACTTGTGGGTTATCAAAACTATTTTCTGGCGCCGTTGCTGGGGAGCATAGCTCTATTCTTTAAGTCACTTGGGATTTATATCTGCTTATCATTATGAAGAATTTGAGAGATCCAAAAACCAAGATTTATCCCTCAACTACGAGGGGAGGTAAGGAACTGCCATCTAGCTCTGCACTTGATTCACTTTCTGTTTTGAGTAAGCTTGTGACACCTAAACCTGCTTCTGCTATTGATTCTGATATGTCGCATGTTATTGATGATGCCACTTCTTCTATGCATGATACTTATGATGAAACTACTTATATGCTTGATACTACTATGCCACTTGGTGAATTTCTTGATGAACAACTTGCTAGGGCTAGAGAAAATGAAATTATTGAAACTGATAATGTTGATCAAGGCGATGATGAAGACTCTCCCCCTAATAAATATGAATTGCATGTTGTTCCTGAGGGTCATATTATGGATGAAGAAGCTACTAGAGCTATTTTAGCTTGCAATGATAGATATGATCTAAAGAGGTTATTAGCTAAATGGAAGCAACAATCCCTTAATGCTAGAATGAAACCCGATCCTGCTTTTGCTACTTCACCTATCTATGTTACTGATAAGGATTATGAATTCTCTGTTGATCCTGATATAATTACTTTGGTTGAATCTGATCCTTTTTATGGCTATGAATCTGAAACTGTTGTGGCACATCTTACTAAATTTAATGATATAGCCACCCTGTTCACTAATGATGAGAGAACTCGCTACTTTTATATCCTTAAAATATTTCCATTCTCATTAAAGGGTGATGCTAAGATATGGTTTAATTCTCTTGATCCTGGTTGTGTGCGTAGTCCCCGGGATATGATTTATTACTTCTCTGCTAAATATTTCCCTGCTCACAAGAAACAAGCTACTTTAGGGGATATATATAATTTTGTACAACTTGAAGAAGAGAGTCTCCCACAAGCTTGGGGGAGGCTTCTCCAATTACTTAATGCTTTGCCTGATCATCCTCTTAAGGAAAATGAAATACTTGATATCTTTTATAATGGACTAACCGATGCTTCCAGAGACTACCTGGATAGTTGTGTTGGTTCTGTTTTCAGGGAAAGAACACCGGATGAAGCTGAAATTCTATTAAATAATATGTTGACTAATGAAAATAATTGGACACTTCCTGAGCCTATTCCTAAACCAACTCCGAAGAAGAGAGGTGTTCTATTTCTCAGCCCTGAAGATATGCAAGAGGCAAAGAAATCCATGAAAGAAAAGGGTATTAAACCTGAAGATGTTAAGAATTTACCTCCTATTGAAGAAATACATGGTCTTAATTTACTGCCTCTTGAAGAAACACATGGTCTTGATAACCCGACACAGGTAGTAAAGGTAAATTCTCTCTATAGATATGATAAGGCTGAAATCCCATTTACTAAGTTTGCTAGCCCATGCTTAGATGAGTTTGATAAATTTATGGTTAAGCAAGAAGACTTCAATGCTTATTTTGGTAGAGAATTAAAATGCAGTGTTGATATGCTTGAACACTTGGGTGATTATATGGCTAGTGTCAAAGGTGAACTTAAACTTATTAGTAAACATGCTTCTATGGTTACCACTAAAGTAGAACAAGTACTTAAAGCTCAAAATGATTTGCTCAATGAATTGAATAGTAATAATAATGATTATGCTGTTAGAGTCACTACTCGAACTGGTAAAAGGACTCAGGAACCTTTGTATCCTGAAGGCCACACTAAGAGAATTGAGCAAGATTCTCAGAGAAATAATATAGATGCACCTAGTCCTTCTAAAAGGAAGAAAAAGAAAAATGATAGGATGCTTCTAGTGAACCTATTGCTGAAACACCTGAGAATCCAAATGATATTTCTATTTGTGATGCTGAAACACAATCTGGTAATGAACCTGAAACTAGTGATAATGTTAATGATAATGTTCATGTTGATGCTCAACCTAGTAATTATAATGATATGGAAATTGAACCCGCTGTTGATCTTGATAACCCACAATCAAAGAATCAATCAACGTTATGATAAGAGAGACTTTGTTGCTAGGAAACATGGTAAAGAAAGAGAACCATGGGTTCAGAAACCCATGCCTTTTCCTCCTAAGCCATCCAAGAAAAAGGATGATGAGGATTTTGAGCACTTTGCTGAAATGATTAGACCTATCTTTTTGCGTATGCGATTAACTGATATGCTCAAAATGAATCCTTATGCTAAGTACATGAAATAAATTATTACTAATAAAAGAAAGATATCGGAAGCTGAAATTTCCACCATGCTTGCTAATTATACTTTTAAGGATGGAATACCAAAGAAACTTGGAGATCCAGGAGTAATCACTATACCATGCTCCATTAAAAGAAACTATGTTAAAACTACTTTATGTGATCTTGGAGCCGGTGTTAGTGTTATGCATTTATCTTTATATCATAGACTTGATTTGAATAAGTTGACACCTACTAAAATATCTTTGCAAATGGCTGATAAATCAACTGCTATACCTATCGGTATTTGTGAGGATGTGCCTGTTGTGGTTGCAAACGTTACTATTTTAACAGACTTTGTTATTCTTGATATTCCCGAGGACGGTAGTATGTCTATTATTCTTGGAAGACCCTTTTTAATACTGCAGGGGCTGTTATTGATTGCAACAAAGGCAATGTCACTTTTCATGTTAATGGTAATGAGCATACGGTACACTTTCCGAGGAAACAACCTCAAGTTCATAGTATAAATTCTATTGGAAAAATTCCATTGATTATTTTTGGAGGTTTTGAATTTCCTTTTTCTACTGTCAAGAAGAAATATGATATTCTTATTGTTGGGGATATGCATATCCCCGTTGAGGTAACCTAGTGTTATTAAAAAATTCTCCGGTCCCATGTTATTCGGAATGAGTTTGTTAACAAGACTTGATCAACCTTGTTAATGGATTCCTTTTGATGATCATGAGATGGATGAATTTACAAAACACAACTCTCTGTACCCTCCTTTTATTTTCTGTTATTTATATTAAATAAAGTAAAAATAGTATTTTCTGTCTGTTATCTGAATTATCCGTGCAATATAAAAATACCCCGAAAATAGAAGTTCTCCAAATGCCCTGAAATTTAAATATGATTTTTTCTGGAATATTTGAGAATATTTGGCACTGAGAACACAGCAGGGGGGCATCCACCTGGCCACAAGGGTGGAGGGCACGCCTCCCTACCTCGTGGGCCCACGGTGACCCTCCTCCACTTATTCCTGCACCCACACACTCCTTCTTCCTCCCACAAACACCATTATCTAGCTCAAGCACGAGTTCTAGATCATTTTGCTACGATTTTTGATCTCCTTGCTCAAAGCACCTCCCACAAAACTGCTTTGGGGGATTGTTCCTTGGTATGTGACTCCTCCATTGGTCCAATTAGTTTTTGTACTAGTTCTTTATTCATTGGTAATTTGCGCTTCCTAGGTGACCATGTTCTTGAGCTTTCATGTCAAATTTATGTGGTTCCAAGTAGTTTTGATGCATGATATAGGCTCTAGGCACTTGTAGGAGTAGTTGCTATCAATTTTGTTGAGTTTGGTTCACTTTTATTTGAAGTTACTAAAATTTTTTAGAATTTTTCAGAAAATAATGAAGATATTTTTGCGGGGCTCATTGAGCCGAAGCTCGAAGGAAAAGCAAAATGAAGAAGCAAAGAGGCCCAAATATAATCTGCCTCGCATCACGGAAGTTCGGCCGTGTGAATGGCCTTGTGGTGATTTCTTGAGAGCAGTCGGTATTTATGATGATTTCTATGAATTGGCTGAGAATGCAGGCCTCACTGCCTTCCTCCACGACCAGCGTGAACACTATCTCTTACTCACCAATATCTTTGTGCAAAACTTTCATTTCCATGCTAGGAGCTCACCACCTACGGTGGAGTTTTATTTATATGATGAGCATAAGGAGATGTCACTACGTGATTTTTGTCGGGTTTGTTTGATCCCTTTCAAGAGCATCATAGAGGAACCACATCACGGTGATGTGGATGGGTTTATTGATACCATCACTGTAGGGGAAACGCGGAAGGTTTCTGATGCACGAACTACTAGCATACACTTTGCTGTTCTACGTTACTTTGCTATATTTGCTAGTAGATGCTTAATTGGGCACGGAAACTGTGGAAACCTGAGTGCCCCTGATATTGTTATTCTGTGACACACCTTATATCGTGATGATACATTCAGCATGGGTGCTATTATTGCAAAGCGGTTAAATCTTAACCATACTAAGGGCCCCGTCTTTGGAGGCATCTTCACCTCGCGCCTAGCTGCACATTTTAACATACCTATTAGGCATTATGAGAAGGAACAAAAATTGTTGCCTACTGTTTATTTAGATTATAAGAGTATGGTAGCACACGATTTTATTATTAAGAATAGGGGAAATGAGCTCAAATACAAATTGTTCTTTGATAAACATCATCCTGAGACTATTACCCTGCCTGCACCTTCCTTGTTTGATTTATCTGCAGGCAAGTACCTTGTTCCGTTGGAGGCTATTCACGCCTACCGGAACCCTACATCAGCCACAGAGCTAGAGTCGGAACCACAAGTTGATCCTCCACGACAGTCTAATTACCAGTGGGATCCAGAGATGATTGCCAGCTAGTGGCAATCAGAGTCTTCTTCTTCTCAGTACGACCCCAACTATTACTATGGATATCCGCCAGGCCAACCGTGGCCATAGACCAACTTAGGCCAAAATCCTAAGCTTGGGGGAGTACGTATTTCCCACCGACATTACATTCATGTTCACAAACTCATTGCTAGATGTCGGTGCTCATACTTCTTCATTGTAACATCCATGCTAGTTTATTTCTTTTTTATGCTTTCTTCTTGTGTGTTTAATAAACCTTAAGAAAAAAACCCAAAAAATTAGTTGTAGCTTTTAGCTAGTTTTAATTTCCATGCTTGTAGTAGTAATTAAAAAGAAAACCAAAAAGATTTTCTGTTCTTCTTTTGCTTGCTGGGAGCTTTCCCGTGTAAATAGTTTTATTTCTTTTCTTTTCTCTGGGGGTCGATAGGAGAAGACCATAATTAAATTGTTAGAGTGGCTCTTATATGCATTATTGTTGATCTAACAAATAGCCCATATTGCCTTGTCTTCTCCTGTTTATTGAATGCTTGCAGACTCCAACTTAGTCCAATGCATGTGCACTATTATTATTATTCACATCATTCGGTCGTGCGAGTGAAAGGCAATTATGACGATATATGATGGACTGATTAAGATGGGAGAAGCTGGTATGATCTCGACCTCTCTTATTTTTGTAAATATGATTAGTTCATCGTTCCTGATTCAGCCTATTATGAATAAACATGTTTGCAATGACAATTAGAGATTGTAGTTGCTTATGCCATGCTTAATAAGCTAGGAGCTTATAATGGTTTACCTTGCATGCCAACATGCTATTAAAATGGTTATAATGTGGTATGATAGGGTGGTATCCTCCTTTGAATGATTTAAGTGACTTGACTTGGCACATGTTCACGCATGTAGTTGAAACAAAATCAACATAGCCTTCACGATATTTATGTTCATGGTGGATTATATCCTACTCATGCTTGCACTCAATGCTCATTGACTTTAATGCATGTTCATGGCTATTGTCGCTCTCTAGCTGGTCGCTTCCCAGTCTTTTGCTAGCCTTCACTTCTACTAAGCGGGAATACTGCTTGTGCATCCAATTCCATAAACCCCAAAGTTATGCCATATGAGTCCACTATACCTTCCTATATGCGATATCTACCTGCCGTTCCAAGTAAATTTGTATGTGACAAACTCTAAACCTTCAAATAAATATCCTGTTTTGTATGCTCGAATAGCTCATGTATCAACTAGGGCTGTCCGTATCTTCCATGTTAGGCGGGTTATTCTCAAGAGGAGTGGACTCCGCTCCTCACTCGCGAGAAAATGGCTGGTCACCGGGATGCCCAGTCCCATGCTTTATGTAAATCAAATCAAAATAATTGAAAACAAAACTCCCCCTGGGACTCTTGTTAGTTGGAGGCACTCGTTGTTTCGAGCAAGCCATGGATTGATGCTTGTTGGTGGAGGGGGAGTATAAACTTTACCATTCTGTTTGGGAACCGCCTATAATGTGTGTAGCATGGAAGATATCGCCATCTCTTGGTTGTTATGTTGACAATGAAAGTATACCGCTCAAAATATTATTCATCTCTATTTTAAAAACCGAGCTCTGGCACCTCTACAAATCCCTGCTTCCCTCTGCGAAGGGCCTATCTATTTACTTTCATGTTGAGTCATCATCCTCTTATTAAAAAGCACCAGTTGGAGAGCACCATTGTCATTTGCATTCATTACTGTTAGTTTACATTGAGTATGACTTGACTGGATCTCTTTTACCATGAATTACAATGTCTAGTCAGTCCTTGATCTTTAAAGGTGCTTTGCATTTATGTTTTGTGGTCTCAGAAAGGGCTAGCAAGATACCATCTTGTTATATCATATTATGATTGTTTTCAGGAAGTGTTTTCATCTGAGATTTATTATTATTGCTCGCTAGTTGATTATGCCATTTATATGAGTAAACATGAGACCTAAGAGTTATTGTGAGTATGGTTAGTTTATAATCTTTGCTGAAAACTTGAATGCTGGCTTTACATATTTACAACAACAAGAGCAAACAGAGTTTGTAAAAGTTTTTCTTTATCACTTTCAGTTTGTCAACTGAATTACTAAAGGACAAGAAAATGTTTAAGCTTGGGGGAGTTGATACGTCTCCATCATATCTACTTTTCCAAACACTTTTGCCCTTGTTTTGGACTCTAACTTGCATGATTTGAATGGAACTAACCCGGACTGACGTTGTTTTCAGCAGAATTGCCATGGTGTTATTTATGTGCAGAAACAAAAGTTCTCGGAATGACCTGAAACTTTACGGAGACTATTTTTGGAAATAATAAAAAATCCTGGCAAAAGATCAAGACCTGGGGCCCCACACCCTATCCACGAGGGTGGGGGCGCGCCTGCCCC